>NC_057813.1:567310190-567424401 GCF_018294505.1 Triticum aestivum
GGTGGCTATATAGGGCGATTGAATCGGCCGGAGATGACCCCAATTCGTCCCATCGCTTTTCCAGAGATGTGTGTGAGCTCTCGCCATCTCCGTTGATCGCATGAGCTTGGCGCCGCATCCCGCTCTCCTGCATTGCCCGAGTTTGGCCGAGGAAAAACGACCGAATCAGCCGTTACAATCGGGACTGGCTGGGAGGTGCTTTAAAGTTGCTATGCAGGTCCAACAGTGAATGCATGTAACCAAAGGCCAATTTCTTCTCGCCCGGGCATGGTTGGGCTCTATACTGACAACCAAACACGCCCTATATTATTTAATTCCTGCCTTTCAAACTCCAAGACAAACCTGCATTTTTCCTGTTCATGTCTCCTTTTTCTTATCCCGTGTTCCAAAGAGGGCCTAGAAAGGCATAAGTGAAACACGATTTATATGTTATGCACTCTTGAATTATGCACGATTAGAAAGCTACGGAAATTGACATCAGAGTGTGTTCGGCACGATATAGGAAAAACACATAAATTATAGCACGAGGTATGAGTGAATGAATTGTCTCTTTTTAAAATTAGCTTTGAGGGGAATAGGGAGCGAAGGCTGACCAAATTGCCTGAGACTGAGAGGATGGCCGGCCACAGCACACACTGATACATGGCCTAGACACCTACGAGAGAGGAAAAAACGTGTGTGGTTATCTTGAAGCAAAAAAAAAAAAGTACGTGTGGTGACATAGCAGACAGACGAATCGGTCGATTATCCCATCATTAACTCGTCGGTCCTGGTCCAGTTCACTTGGCATCATTGGATCGTGGCAAAGCCATCAATGCGCACTGCATTGGATCATGTCGACGGGCCATGGGAATGATGCTGCTACGAGAGGTTGTACATGGCCCAATCGTAGCATGCACACGTACTTGTACGTACGTGGACATGGAGCTCGCTCGCTCGATCCTAGGTGCCGGTGCGTGGCCCCGCTTGCCATGGCCCAACCTCTCCGTCCAACTGTAACGAGCATGCACCCTCACATCACATGAGTATGGCGTCGCTGCTGCATCACACGGAGAAAGCGTATTTCTGCGTGGCGCCTGAGACGATCCTTTGCTTGTTTCTTGCTTTCTCTCCCTCCCTCCTCTTTTCTTCCTTTTTGCGATGAGCTCGTTCGTCCTCCTTGTGTTTTCCGAGGGAACGAGCTTTTCCTCTTCGCTAATGATAATGATCTCGTCGTCGTGCGCATCTTTTGCAGCGCAGTACATACACCACCAGAGACCCTTGGCTCGCCTTTTCCTCGACTTGATCGGGCAACATGGGAGCGGCCAAAAGGAAGGGTCACAACGGTGGATGTTACTGCGAGCTCCTTCCGCACGCACATGCATGTTCCCGTGTTTCTTGCTTCACGCACATTTCCTTCCATTTATGCTAAACAGACTAAGGAGGGGTGGCACGCGCAGCTGCTGCCCCAGTCTAGCACGTTTTTGGCGGCAATGGCGGAGGAGGGGCAGGCCAATAATTCTTCGTTACAGCGGAGCTTGTCTGCGTCCGTGTCGGCCTAAAACTCCGCGAAATGAAAGCAACATGCGCTTCCAAAGCTGCACTGGATGGGTCATGCAAGGACGCCGTCCACGCAGCAGTAGCAGTATGTAGTAGCTAGGCGGCGAGTAATGGGGGAGGCCCGTGGTGGGTGAGTGAGGACGAGGCCGCGCGTGGACGTGGCGTCGCATCGCTCCTGCCCGCCTTTCTCTGCCGGCCTTGCACAGCACCAGCACAGGGCGCCGCAGTAATGGCGGAGCACGTACTAATCTGAAGATGGCTTCGCATGACAACGTTTCTTCAGACTCGACAACAGACGAAAGAGCAACTTGTCAAAAGCTCATGCAGGCTAACTAGTAAGATAATTGTGTTTGGCGCATGAATGGCCAAAAGGGGTGCTGAAGGATTGCCATCCAATTATTTCCCATAAGCGCATTGAGTTTCGAAGCAGGTGCTACTACTCCCTCCGTTCGGAATTACTTGTCGCAAAAATGAATGTATCTAAAACTAAAATACATCTAGATACATCCATTTCTGCGACAAGTAATTCTGAACGGAGGAAGTACTATCCAACATCCGGAAAGTGTGACGACCTTCACGCGGTCCTGTGATTCCACAGCGTGACAAGTGTTGGTTTACTTCACACTCTTTTTCCTTTTTGTTCGGCTAGAATCAGTTCGTGTTTACTTTGGTTCCTCCACATATCACTTCATGAATAAGGCATGTAACAAACACATGATGTACTGCATGCAGCTGAGACTGCTCAACTCTTTGGTTTCTAGCTCTAGTTGCCTTCTTCTATAAACGGGGGCAAGCAAACGTAAGTGGTGCCAAGCACAGCATCGAATCGACCCGCCTGCATCTACATTGTTGTACACTCTCCAGCTTGCTTCGCCGTATCATCACCGAGCTGAAACATAGCAGAAAATCGATATGCGGTGACAAACGGCAGATGAGAATTTCTTCAAGAAGACAAGGATCAAAATAGTCGAAATATATACCTCATGGGGAGAAGACTTTGATGCCACCTCAACTACATAGAAAGAGACCACATAAAGGGCACTGACTGGATCATGCCTCCACAATTGCAAAATTCCAGGACTTATTAGAATACATGGCTAACGTGCCTCTGTGGCGGCTCATCCAGCGGTATCTGAAAAGGAGTTTCATGTAAATAAATGCCGCAAAGTTGGTAACATAAAAAACTAGCTAAGCAGTACCATTTATGCTACACAATTTTCATATAGAACAGGAAGAATTTAGTATATCTCCTAGCAGAAGTTTCACTGTTTTTCCAGACTCCCACCAGGAATGTCTAATTATCCAGACACGGAAAAATTTATATGTGCTCCCTATAGTTGGTAGAGAAGAACCTACTGTAATGTAAGTAAACAGATAAGAAATCAAGGCATAAATCCCTGAAAACTAAAATATTATGCCTTCAAAAAGAAGCAGCAAAATCGTGTGTGTGTCACCAATTTAGATGCTGGAAATAACTTGGAGATGAGCTATGCACGCATGCCATAGCTTGTGAATGAGTTAAGAAGTAACGTGATCTTGCCATAATGGTGAAGAGAAATTTACAGAAACAACTAGAAATCTGCCACCAGGAAAGACAATTGTTTGTGGCCAAACATTCTTAAGAAATAAAACCATAGATGTATATGAGGAAAGTAGCCACACCTGTCCAATTTCCCATTTTTCCTTCAGCCAAATGCTATCATCCTGTTTTTCATTTCTACTGTCTCTGTTCAATAAAAACATAGGGCAAGGGTAAGCACAAGTAGTGAAACTTCACTCTGTTACAGATAGACACTTTATAAATTCATAAGTCAAAATTAACAAAGTAACAAAATATATTATAATATGGTTAAACAGACAGGTTTAATTGATTTTTTATATTCTCCTAAAACTGTGTCTTACCAAGGTGCATAATTTTATAGTAAAGAAAGTAGTACAAATATTAATTGAAACTTGTACAAATAATATTTCTACTAAGAATATTAAAGGAAGTAATACACTAAAAACCTTCACCACATAATCTAAGAATCTGTGTTCAATTATTTCTCATTAATAGGTTATGGTTCTTGCCCAGAGTACATATATAAATTAGAATAATGAAGGAACTTACTCAACAGGTGCCTGGTCCATGGCACTTGTACGAGGTGTCATCCCATTAAGTAACTCCACTGACTGCTTATCAATGTCTCTGTGATGGCCAGACGAAGTAGAGTTCTGAAAATTGCTGTTGCTGGACATGCTCGAGCCTTGGTAACTCCCAAATGATTGCTTTGATGTCTGGCTCCCAACTGCATATGCAAGTTTCAAAAATGTTAAAAAGGCACCCAAGCACAATAATTTCTGCAGATCTCCTAAAGAAGGGATGTAAGCAAATGTTTATAACCATAAGAGGGTGAAAATAACAGGATCTATTTCAAAGAAGATTGTTGAATACTTAATATGCAAGGCAAAGAATGAACTTTTGAACAGGTGCGATGTATTTGTGCTAATGCATATCTCCGTCCAGTGGTCATAGTTTCACTTGATGAATGCCAAATGCACCACCTTCTTTCATGCAAATTAGAAAACTATGACCCCGTTCCTGGTTCCTCATGGTGCACATACACAAGACGGAAACAGCCTCGTGGAACTTGCCAAAAATGATTGTATAACATTCATTTATCAATATGTGCCAAATTATTTAACGGTCAGAAATCAGAAAAGATGGACAGCATCTGGAGACAGGATAGACTCAAACAGTTAAAAGTAATCTGATTTCAGACCGTTAGTTGATTTTTATTGTTCATCTGGGGCAACATATCGTATGAAATCATTCTTGATGGTGTAGTCATGCAGATATGCAACCAATTTAGGTTTGAGCTCAATGTTGACATGAAAGAATATCCAAAGAGTAACATAAAACAAAATTTGACATTGTACATCAAAAGGGGAAATGCAAATATTTTCTTTGCATTTTCATTCAACAGGCCTTTCATCTTGGTCATTTCGCTGTACCCATTTGCGTGTGGTGAACAAATAAAAACATTCATGACAGTTAACACAATTTGAGGAGAACAAAGAAGTAAAATTTCTAGGCCCAGTGCATATTAGACCATAATTTCAATTGCTCTATTCATTAATTCTTGTACATAGTTTGATCATGAAGCTAGTTTGAACTTAGACCCAAAAACTAGAACTACGGTTTCAAAGATCAACTAAGACATATACCTGGAACTCCAAATCTCATTCCAGTACTGCCAAAAGTAGGGGCACCAAACGATGGAGTAGACTGTGTAGGCTGACCAAAAATGGTATTCGTTGGAACTCCTGGCGCGGCAGTTCTGCATAAGATGCATTAGTTCAGATTATAAACACAAGAACACAATAAACATGATCACTCATATTGATGCAAAGAAAATGATCAGTCATATTCATAACAATTTATGGTAACCGAGTATTCTTCAAAGCGCCGACTACTAACAGAGTAACCGAATCAACGGTTTATTCAAGACCATAATCAGAGTATTACCTTGGCCCAGATCCAAAATTTGTTGCTGCTCCAAGTTGATTGAAACTACTAAACACAGGTGGTCCATTAGTTTGAGAACTCCCAAAGGTTGAGTTATTTTTCACTTCTGGGAAGGAGCTTGCAGTAGGAAAGCTTGGTGTTGCACGTGCCTTGTTCAGCAAATTAGTGAACTCCGTCAACTTTGCATTTTGCAGATTTCTTTCTCCTTCAACCTGAAGAAAGAAAAATTAAGGAATGATAGTTTGTTCTTAAGAAATTTCGGAAACAATTAACCAACTTTACAGTGACCAGTCTACAAAGGTTGATCTGTTTTTCTTTGTTGTTAAACCCACACTTAGAAGTCTCTATGTTGGAGCATTTTCACGGGCATAGACCATGTCTACAAGGAAAGTTTCCACATATCTCTATGACTCTACCAATGATGATAAAGCAGGAATGCAGGAACACAAGGTACATATAGTAACCACTTGCTAATGTAACATAAAATTCCATAAAAAAATTGTGTTACAACTTACATAGCATTGCGCTAGTACATATGAGATCAAAACAATGTAGTTGCAGTAATGTTTGACTAAATACTTCAAGTGCCAAAAAAATACCATGAAAAAGAAAGGGTGGTACTGCCAGTAAGCTTACTATTGACTGCATAGGCTTCCCTTGTTTGCCCTCTTCGTATGCTTTAGCTCTCAGCTCCTCATAGCTAATATCCCCCGTAATGTCACAAGGACCACTGTGTGCCAACAAAACCAAATATTATGCGCATAAACATCTACATAGCCTAGGGCAGCTGTTGAAGCGGCATTTAGCATAAGGTGTGATTTACCTTCTGAGATGAGCATAACAAGTAAGCTTCCACAGGGGAGCCTCATTCTTGAAATCATCAGATATCTGTTGCCTGCAGGACTCGGGGTCTGTACAGGATCTGAGAGAAGAACTTGCGATGTTAGTGACTCGCCCATAACCAAGTCAAGTAAGATCATAAGTATCATAGCATCATGGCATTGAGACTCACGTGTGGGCCGCCTGTGGTGCTGGCTGCGCCTCTGCTTGCTTTGTCGGCGGCGCCGAGGGATCCCTCACCCACTTATTTTGAAAAGGCTGACACAACAATTCACCAGTCACACAGAGCTATCCATATGAATGATATAATTGTGCAATTGATGAAATATCATACAGAGGAAGATGTCTTCCCCATTAAGGTGGAGGCAGACGAACCTTGGCTGGGCCAGGCTCGTTCCGCTGCTGGGCGGCGCCGCCTTGCACGCCGAACCCAAACGGATTGGGCTTCTGCTGTTGCTGCTGAAACTGTTGGGACTGCGCACCGAACGGCTGCTGCGGCTGCTGCCTGCTCCCGGCACCGAACCCGAAGGGGTTGGGCTTCGCCTGCTGCTGCTGCTGCTGCTGCTGCTGTTGGTTTGAGTTGGCGTGCACGAACCTGCACTGCGCCCCGTACTTGCAGCTGCACGCAGCATCCAGAACCAGCATTACATACAAATCCACGGCGTGCGCGCGTGGCGGGGTCAGGGCAAGGGCAACCAATCGGAATCGGTGGCCGCGGCGGAATTAGAGCGGGGACGGATCAGGGTACCTGCCGCGCTGGTAGTTCCTGCAGAGCTCCGGCCGCCGGTTCATCGCCGGCGAGGGGGGGGGGGGGGGGGGGGGGGGGGGGGCGCCTGGCGGGGGCGAGTCGCGCCTAGGGTTTAGGGTAGGGGGCTCGCCGTTGCTCCGAAAGACCCCCTTCCACGCCGCCAGAAACGGTCTGCTTCACTCCGCTGACGGATCAGCGTAGCGCGGACGCGACGCGGCGCGAGGCGGCGGGGCAGTCCTTGGCTGTCAGTCGGTGGGATTCGGGGAGAAGCCGCGGCGGGCGCGGAGTCCGGTCGGCGCAAGAGCGGCGCAGAGCCTCAGCGGGCGGTATAGTCGCTGGGCCGCGGGACGCAGGGCCAGGGCCATGCCACGTGGGCCGTGTCCCCTTCCGCGTTTTCCTCTCAGGTGGGCTGGTGGGCTTCCACCGTCCCGTACTGGCAACAACCGCAAGACGCGCCCTAATTCTCAAAAAAAAAAAAAGGCAAGACGCGCCCTTAACCACACAGAGAGCAGCGAGGCTGAGTGGCTGACCAGAGCGAGCAGAGACCACGAACGAGACGAGGCCGGCCACGGCGCTGGTGTCCTCCTCGTCGTCGTTGTGCCGCGCGGGGATGGCGGGGCAGGCGCCGGCTGTGGTGGCGTTCGCGTTGGCGGCCGCCATCCTCTCGACGCCGCCTCCGCAGTCGTCGGACAACTTCTCCAACATCCCGCCCACGCTCTCCGGTACGTACCCCCTTCATCGGCGCGAGAGACCACCGATGGCACATCACAGGCATATAATCAGTTGATGATGGAGGTGATCGAACGAGCTTGTAGGGGACGACAAGGCGCAGGTGAGGATCAAGCACCCCAAGTCGGCCAAGGCGCTGCAGTGCACCTCCAAGTGCGTCGCCACCTGCATCCGCGGCGGCGAGGGGCCCCTCAATGTCCGGAGGCCCCTCGTCGTCTTCAAGGAGGGGCAGTTCCGCAGCCGCCTCTACTGGTAATCAATCAGCAACGGCACCTCGCGTACTAGTACAACCGGAGGCGACTAACTGATGAGTTGCATGTATGCGATTAATTCTGTGCAGCCTGACAGAGTGCTCGGACATCTGCAACCTCATCAAGGATGGCGAGGACGGGCCATGAGATGAACGAAGCTCTTGCCCAGGAGAAATGACAGGCACGTTCATGGCCAAACTGGGACTGCATTTCTCACAAGAGTGAATCGCGGCGGAAATTCCGAAAGGAACCACGGCGATCATGCGGTGAAGAGATCATAGTAGGGAGGGAGGGAGCATCGTCATGGAATTTCTGTACTTTCTACCACTTGCTTATAGCTGTACATGACACAGCAAGCAGAGCAATACATTTTTGGCATCGTCAGGACCATGAGCAACAGAGATACAGCATGAATGAATGAATGCCTTCAACTGATAACCTGAATTTTATTCTGCATCAAATACAGCATCTTTCAATGGATTCGACGAGAAGTTGAAGATTCCTGTCTGTTTCTAGCCAAGCTGTTGCAAACTGTTGAAACAAACCTGCTGAACTCACTGCACTTGCAATCCTTTCGACTTGCGCACTTGCTGAAGCTGCTAGGTTCAACTGTCAACAATCTAGGTTTCCTTTCTTGCTTATAAATTGTACCACTACATGACAAGTACCGCAGATCATAGCTGCAGGCACACAATACATTTTGCCACATACATGTAGTCAGTAGATACTAGATACACAACACCTTCATAACGATCACCTTCATTTTATTTGCTAGCTAGTTAGACATCAACCACTATCATATACAACATTTTGCGCTGAATTCGACAAGAGGTCGAGGCAAACCAGCCAATTAATCCAGCTTACGTGCTCAAGATTTATCTGACATCCGAGGAGGATATCGGTCTTCTAATCCAGCCGGCCGCCGCGGATGATCACTGGATGTGCACTTGTGATCCTAGACCTGGTCGAGCACTTGCTGTTGCCGAAACAGCTCAGTTCGACAGCCGACAATATAGGGCTTCCTTGCACCTCTGACTTGATGATCGACTGTTACAACATACAGATATTCAGTACATGGAAATACACATGCTGTTGCACAAGTACTAGTCAGAATACAGTTTAAATGTTGGACATTATCTTAGCTTACCAGTCAGTTCGATGATCCCATATCAGGCAGGAAGAGGTATCGAAACCGAGAGTCGAACGGGATGATGCCGAAAGTCCGGGTGCCCAGGAGGCTTTGCCGCCTCTGAGACACGCAGTGCTCGACGAATGTAGCCTGCTGCTGAGGCAGGAAATGCGATATCCAGATAGGGAAGCTGTTGTCGTCGACGAATCCTCGCGCAAAACAGTGCAGCATTTTGGGGATCAGAAGCTTCCCCTTTCGGCTCACTCCTACCGATGCTCTGATGAAATCGCGCTGCGCGTCCTGAAGCTCTTCCCTTACGTTGCTGGCTGTGTATATCTTCACCTGCAGTGATAAATGCTCGTCAGTTAAGTACAAAAAGGTAGAAAAATGGTGGTGCTACATTTGTATCGGAAGTCGTCAAATGAATTATCTAAACTTACTGCAGGCGAAGAATACATTCCACAGCTGAGGGCAAATGTCAGAAGTGGTTCCGCTGTTGAAATGCAGAACTTTCTCTGGTCCTCAGGTGACTTTATCTTCTGAAGGGCAAGAAGCAGAGCCTTAAGCAAAACAAAGAAGAAGCTGTCATCAGTTTGCATTCATGAACAAACAAGCAGATTTGTCACAAAGATGCACTGCAGCTCACATACCATCTGTGGTCTGTGATTCGGCGGCTTCATCTTCAAAATAACATATTCGATGAATGCTGCACTGAATGAATTCCCTCCAATTGTATATGCAGCCTAGAATAATAGGATTGCAAAAATGTTAGACATAAAGCATCACAAAGTACTGAGGAATGGAAAAATAGTTAGATGGATATAGGTTTTAATGAGCAAGAATCAAGAAGTTTTGAAGCAAACCTTTTGCATTAGTGAAAACAGTTTCATGTCACTTCGTGGAACACCATAAGCAAGATAAGCCTGTAAAGGACACAAAGCACCATCAAATCTCGCCTCAACCATCAATGGAGCCTATAGCTTCAACCAGAAAGGCTACACAATCACACAACTAAAGCGAGTTTGTCAATTCACCGTACATGCATCAGCAATGCGTTGTACAGATTGATCCAGAACGCCAATCTCGCATCGTCGCCGAGATGAACAGGGTTTACTTCTGCCAGCTGCTCAATCAGCAACCTGCACTCTAATAAGCGTCCATCAGTACTGATTGCCCAAAGCATCATGAAATGCTAAGAACTCTGTCCATGTTTTATGGTATTCAAACTTTGGAACTAAAATTGTAATTTCTTGGGCTAGATAAAGTGTGCTGTTGTCTTGTTTGGTACACTGTCTTAACTACTCATATAGTCAGTAGACTCTGAATATAGCATGGATTGGTTGACACCGTACCTGAACTTCCGTAGCGACTCTGCGGCGTACTCGAGCTGCTTCTTCCCGGCGGACATCCACGAGACCTCCGACGCGGCGCCGTAGCCGCCGATGTCGGCCCAGCTGAGCTTCTCCCGGGCCTTGTACGGGTCGAAGACGGTCTCGGATGCCAGCAGGTTGTTGTTCTGGTTGAGGTCGACCTGGGGGCTCTGCACCCAGGAGGAGATGGAGGACGGCTCGGACAGCGACCAGAAGGCGGCGATCCCACTGGGCGACGGGCCGGCACGCTGGCTCTCCCCGGCGGCGGAGGAGGGGGTGGTCCGGGAGGCCTCCCGGCAGGAGTCGGAGAGCGAGATGAAGATGTTCCGCATGCACCGCACGATGTCCTCCGACAGGTGGTTCGGGTTGGCGCCGCCGCCGAGGGCCTTGACGGAGAACTGCCTGTGCAGCTTCGGGGCCGCGGCGCTGGGGTGGGGCTTCTCCCCTCTGGTGGAGTTGCTGGTGTCGCTCGCCGTGTCCTGGTACGGAGAGAGCGCCATGGATGGGTTCAGATACGGGGGCGGAGAATGTGGTGGCGAGGAGAGGGGGGAGGCGGGCGGGCGTACGTACGTCGGATTCGGGCTCGGGTTTGGCGGCGGAGCGGTGGGAGCAGAGGGGGAGCGGCCGCTGCTTGGCGTTGGCGCGGTACTCGACGAGGCGCCGCTCGTTGCGCTCCTGGATGAGCTGGAAGTGCAGGGCGACCATCTCCTCCTCCAGCGTGGAGACGGCGGCCTCCATGGCGGAGATGTTGGAGAGCAGCTCCTGGGCCTGGAGCAATGGAAAGCGCATTCATACATGCTCTAGTCAGGTCGTGGCCAAGGATGCCAGACAGAGAATGGCGGCGGCGGCGCGCTTACGTGGGTGGGGAGGTAGGACATGTCGGCGAGGGTGACGGCGGCGTGGTCGAGCGCGTTGTCGAGGATGGCGTGCAGCGCCGTCTCCTCCCGCAGCACCTCCTGCAGCCGCAGCACCTCCTGCTCCAGCTGCGACCGGAAGCCCTTCCTCCTAGCCTTGCTCCGCGGCAACGGCATGGCTTCCCGCTCCGCCGGGGACTCCGTTGTTCTTGTCCAAGGACGATCGAAGCGGCGCACGTATCACTGGAACGACTTGCGAGGTAGTTAATGGGGATGAAGTGAAGCGTGCGGAGCGGAGGCGGGCGGGCGTGTTTGTGTTGGTTCTTTGGGTCCGCGTATTTGCTGGGCCGGAGCCGGGGAACGAGGAGACCGGCGCGACTGCGACTGCAGCAGCGAGTATTAACTGAGGAGGCGACGTGCAAACTTCAAATTTGAAATGCGCCTAGCTAGTCTCCAACGTGTCGCTAGTGCCGTCCGCGTGGAGGGAGTGGGTGGCCAACTCGCGACCCGAGGCCGAGGAGGAGGCGCGACAACAGGAGCGAGCGAGCGAGCCACCTCCTCGCTGCTGGGCTGGCCCCGACTGCCAGAACAAGGGGCTGTTTGGTTTGTGACTAACTTTGCCAAATGTTGCCACACCTAAAACTAGAAAAGTTTGATTAACTTAGATGAGTGTTTGGTTCAAGCCACATCTTAGCCAAGCCACATTTAGATCCCACATGATATACACACAAAAAATGTGGTAAGATTTTCTTAGACTTGTCAACTTATGCCTTTCATTTTGATTAACTAACCTTAAGCAAATTTGACAAAAATATGTGATAAAGTGTGGTAATGCTAATCAAACAGCCCCCGAACCTCACCTGGGAGCGGGAGCTAGCAGGAGGTGGGACGGGAGAGGCAAGGCGGCGTGATCCGCGGACCTGGCCTACGTGCGTGCCTGCCGCGCCGCGTCTCTTCTCTTCTCCGCGCCAGCCGAGGCTAGTAGCGCCAGGCGCGGGGATACTGGGGTTCAGTTGGAGGCATGCCAGCCAGCGCTGGCCGCCGAGCCCAAGGCGACGCAGAGGCTTTGTCCGGCGCGGTTGTTCCCTTGCCCTCCACGCTTTTGTTCTCTTCTTTTACTGGGGCGCATTGCATTGTTTATCGTTACCGCGGCTAGTGGAGCGGTGGTCGCGCCCAGCTTTCGTGTCGCCCCGCACGCCGCCCCACGCCCACAGAGGTGCCAAGCGGATGCAATGCGCACACCGATGATCCCGCCCGATCCATCCGTCGCTCTGACTGTCTGTCACCACCCCAACACGGATCCACATACCGTGCCCTAGCAGTTCAAAAACTTGAACCCTTCCTTGCTCCACCTCAGCAAAACAAATGTGAAGGACAAAGGAAATCCTGAACGCCACCGCCGTTTGCTGCTGGCGGTGACGGACACACGGAGGCCGGCCAGACCGACGGGATCCGTTGCTGAGCATGCCCGAGCCATGGCAATGAATACCGGTGGCCGGCCAGATACACCTACACCTACTGCTACTGTGTCGTCCTCCTGTGCGCCACGGCCACGCACACGCGGAGGTTCTGACGGGTGTCGTCAATGTTCCCCAGCCCAGTTGCTTTGCTTCATTCAATCGCTGCTGGAGGCCGGTTCAATTCAATTCAATGCGACCGACTGGAGGGATGGATGGTGACAGTTTACACTGACCCCGCACTCCCGCAGTATAGACAACATGTGGGGCTGGGGCTGGGGCTGTGGGTGCCCAGAAAGCAGCACCAAATGAATGGTCAATGAAGACGACCGCTCCGTCCCATGAGTCAACAATAATCCGGTGCAGCAGTAAAGTGCAATGTCGAAAGCGCGCCACTTTCTCTGACAATCCGACTGTAGCGTTCTAGGCCTGGGCCTCAACAAGGATAGCGAAACCACACAACTCCCTGCGGAAATGGCCGGCCCATTTAGTCCGGTTCCGCATTTGTACTGTCCGTTTTCTTTCATTTATTATTTTTCTTTTTCTTTTCCATTTCAAATCAGTGAGTCTCTTACAAAATTCGTGAACTTTGCTAAAAATTGTGAAAGACTGATTTAAATTGGTGATTTTTCAAAATTGATATCAGTATTTAAAATCATGATTTTTTTCAAATATGTGAACATTTTTTTAATTCATGAACATTTTTCAAATTCCTGATTTTATTTTAAATTCGTGAACATTCTGTGAAATTTCATGAAGTTATTCCAAATTGACAAACATTTTTTAAAATTTGTGAACATCTTCAAACTAGTGCATTTTTTTCGAATGCCAAGACCATTTTTGAAATGGATGAACTTTTTTTGGATCAGTGAACTCAATTGGGGACACCACTTATTCTGGGGGTGTCCTTTTTGGCAAGCGGTGTTAGGGCTTTATTTGCCTTGAAAGAGCCCAAAAATTTTCCGTGTTAGAGGCGTTTAAAGACCTAAAAGAAAAGCTGAGAATACCTTTCTTCATGGAGATAATCATTCTAGGATCACGGCCATCTGGATAACTAGAAATAACAAGAATTTTGAGAATATACAACCATCTTTTCAAGGCTGGAAGCACATTTACTTCAGGGAATTGAAGCAGTTCTCCCACAGGATCAAGAGCAAATATGCTGCTCAATTCATTTCATGGTTGAAAGCCCTGTTGTAGATAGATAGATAGTCTTTTCTCTAGTTTGTTTTGTTTTTCTATTTGTTCTCCTTCTTCCTTCTCCTTGGCTTATCTCAAGCCTTTTACTTAGCTTCTCTTTCTTTCTTTCTTTCTTTCTTTCTTTCTTTCTTTCTTTGTTTTTTCCTTTTGCTAGAGACTTTTATTCTTGTAAGGCCTCTATTTTTATTTAATTAAAATTGCAGTGGGGTTTTACCCTACAGCTTATAGTCAAAAATATAGTGAACAATATTTTAAATCGCAAACATTTTTGAATTTCATAAACATTTTTTGAATGCCTGAAACAACTAAAAATTTATGAATATTTTTTGAATTTGTGAACTAAATTGGGGACATATTTTGAAATTAGTGAACAATTTTCGAATTCACAAACATTTTCTGAAGATCGTGCACATTTTTTTAATGCCTGAAATAATTTTGAAATTCCTGATTTTTTTTGAATTCGTGAATTCAATTGGGAACATACTTTGAAATTAGTAAATGTTTTTTAAATGACAATTCTTTTGCAATTTTGGAGCAATTATTAAAATTCAAGGACATTTTTTTGAATCATAAAAAGTTTTCTAAAATTGGTGAGCATCTTCTTAAATTCATGAACATATTTAAAATTTTGGAACAATTTTAAAATTTGTGAACATTATTTGAAATCCAAAAAAGATTCATACTCACATTTCTTAAAATGTAAGAACAATTTTAAACTTTGTGATATTTTGAAAGAAAAAATAAAAATATGGATCACTTTTTGAAGTTCAGATTTTTTGTTGAAATCCCAAACAATTTTTTAAAAAGCAAAAAAATTAAAATGATTTTTTCATAAAGCATGGTGAGTCCACTAGCATATCTTCCCTATCCATAAGGAAGGTCACATTCGAGCAAACTCATCACCTCGCAGTTTGTCATTGTTGCAACTAGTTATTAGATTTTTGTTTTACTAGCAAATATACTCGTGCGTTGCCACAGTTTGCTATGAAGTTAATACTAATTGTCGAGCATCGTTCCTATCCGGCAAGATCAAGGGTGTTCTAAAAAATCCTCCATTCTTTGAGTAATATACTAGGAAAATATTGAGGAGCTCTAATCGAACACAAGAAGGATTCCCGAATACTACTCCTCTTGTGTCGACCGGGGCCAGTTAGTCGAGCAAGGTAGACTTCTGGCGAACGTCACCTAAAAAGGAGTGTGTTGATGATGGACGCAACATAAAATCCTTATGGTCGATACTTTTGGCCAACGAACATAAGTACTTCTATTATGACTTGGTTCAGCAAGAGTTGTCTGCCG
This sequence comes from Triticum aestivum, assembly GCF_018294505.1. Lineage (NCBI taxonomy): Eukaryota > Viridiplantae > Streptophyta > Magnoliopsida > Poales > Poaceae > Triticum > Triticum aestivum. The sequence goes on from NC_057813.1 coordinate 567,325,115, forward strand.
CCGGCGAGTGTGCACACATATAAGCTATGTGCCTTCATCGATTCCTAAACAAGAGACTATTTTGATCCGACCTAGGCTATATCTCGGTTAATTCTAGTGGAAGGTTCAAGAGACAGTGGCACTAAATTGTAAGCGAAATGGACAGAGATAAAATACAAATGGGAAACTTTGGTCCCATATGTAATTCACAAGTAAGATATAAAACTTCTATGCATTAAGTAGGCTAAACTGCCTGAGTTGGTTACAGCAGGGGAAATTTTATGTCAAGACTCGTAAGGTCATGACATCTGAGTCCCAGTGATGGCAGCGCCATCACCACTGTTGGTCCTCCTCTAGGGCAGGAGGGTGATGGGTCCGTGAGCGGAAGCCACCCACCTCTCCCTTTCCACCTGATTCCCTGATTCAACTTCCTCCATGGTCAGAGGTTAGCTCTTTTGGGAATAACACCCTTCTACCGAATAGCCGCTTCTCGTCCTTAGCGCTCACTGTCGTGGTACTAAGTCTGACAGTAAGAGTAGGGGGTACGTAAGAGGATGCAAGGCCCTAGCTACGGCAAGGTTGTACACACGAGTTTACGAGTTCAGGCCCCTCTCGGAGGAGGTAAAAGCCCTACGTCTCGGTGCCCTGAGGCGGTCGACTGGAATATGGATGTGTGTTACAAGGGGTGCGAACCCTTGTCCCAGAGGAGGGGGTGGCTTATATAGAGTGCGCCAGGACCCCGGCCGTCCTCCGTTACAGGAGTTCAATGTACATTAAGATAGGGTGTTACTGGTAACGCCAGCTATAAAGTGTTATCAATGATCTTTAAGATTACGGAGTGAACGCCTGACCGTTGCCATCCTGAGTGACTCTAGGTCTTCTATACTCCGAGTGGTTTCCTGTATGGTCGAATGACTTCATCCAGGTCGAGTGAAATTGGGGGTATCCGAGTGAGGTGACTGGTCGAGTGGATTGCACTCGATGGCTTCAGATGATACTTCCTACTGTGCTTTGAATGTCCTTGCTTCTAAGGTAGTGACCTTGGGTAGGGCATATAGGTCAGGTCTACGGACCTACACTAGGTCTATGGCATCGTCATTAGCCCCCGAATGGATTGAGGTCCGAGTGAAAAGAAAGTTGAAGTTGGCCCTGCCTTGACTCTTGTGCTTCACAAGCATTCATACTAAGTTCGAGGTCCATGCTGAAACTTCGGCTTCATTTCAGTCGCCTTCATCGATTCAGAGGTCGTCGAGTGAACTTATGCTGGCACTCTTCGAGTGTTGTTTTGACGCAAAATCTTTGGCGCGATTGATTACTGCGATTCCCGGATCTCACGGGATTCAAAAATTTGGGGAAGCATGCGTGGCAGAGCGCACTGCAGTAAACGGGACGGATAGACAGGGGCGCCTAAATTTCCGCGCCACCTTTCGCTACGTATCCGGTGCACGACTGTTGTGTGATACGTCCATTTTGCATCATGCTTTTATGAAAATATTTATTGCATTATGGGCTGTTATTTCACGTTATGTCACAATACTTATGGCTATTCTCTCTTATTTTACAAGGTTTACATGAAGAGGGAGAATGCCGGCAATTGGAATTCTGGGCTGGAAAAGGAGCAAATATTGGAGGACTATTCTGCGCAACTCCAAAAGTCCTGAAACCCCACGGAATACCTTAAAATAAATAAAGAAAAATCATCGCCAAAGATGAAGGCTATGGGGCCCACACCCTGCTCACGAGGGTGGGGGCGCGCCCCCCTACCTCGTGGGCCCCCTGGTGGCTCTCCGACGCCCATCTTCTCCTATATGAAGTCTTTCTATGAGAAAAAAATAGAAGGCACCCTTTCGGGACGAGACTCCGCCACCACGAGGCGGAACCTTGGCGGAACCAATCTAGGGCTCCGGCAGAGCTGTTTTGCCGGGGACACTTCCCTCCGGGAGGGGGAAATCATCACCATCGTCATCACCAACGCTCCTCTCATCGGGAGAGGGCAATCTCCATCAACATTTTCATCAGCACCATCTCATCTCCAAACCCTAGTTCATCTCTTGTATCCAATTCTTGTTTCTAAGTCCGGGATTGGTGCTAGTAGGTTGCTAGTAGTGTTGATTACTCCTTTGTAGTTGATGCTAGTTGGTTTATTTGGTGAAAGATCATATGTTCAGATCCTTTATGCACATTATTACCCCTCTGATTATGAACATGAATATGCTTTGTGAGTAATTACGTTCGTTCCTGAGGACAAGGGAGAAGTCTTGCTATTAGTATTAATGTGAATTTGGTATTCGTTCGCTATTTTGATAAGATGTATGTTGTCTAGCCTCTAGTGGTGTTATGTGAACGTCGACTACATAACACTTCACCATTATTTGGGCCTAGAGGAAGGCATTGGGAAATAATAAGTAGATGATGGGTTGCTAGAGTGACAGAAGCTTAAACCCTAGTTTATGCGTTGCTTCGTAAGGGCTGATTTGGATCCATATGTTTCATGCTATGGTTAGGTTTACCTTAATACTTTTGTTGTAGTTGCGGATGCTTGCAATAGAGGTTAATCATAAGTGGGATGCTTGTTCAAGTAAGGACAACACCCAAGCACCGGTCCACCCACATATCAAATTATCAAAGTACCGAACGCGAATCATATGAGCGTGATGAAAACTAGCTTGACGATATTCCCATGTGTCCTCGGGAGCGCTTTTCCTATTATAAGAGTTTGTCCAGGCTTGTCCTTTGCTACAAAAAGGATTGGGCCACCTTGCTGCACTTTATTTACATTTGTTACTTGTTGCGCATTACAATTTATCTTATCACGAAACTATCTTTACCACTTATTTTAGTACTTGCAAAGAATACCTCGCTGAAAACCGCTTATCATTTCCTTCTGCTCCTCGTTGGGTTCGACACTCTTACTTATCGAAAGGATACGATAGATCCCCTGTACTTGTGGGTCATCAAGACTCTTTTCTAGCGCCGTTGCCGGGGAGTGAAGCGCCTTTGGTGGAATTTGGTAAGGAAAAATTTATTTAGTGTGCTGAAATTTTCTGTCACTTGCTACTATGGAAAGTAATTGTCTGAGGGTCTTGTTCGGTGTATCTTCACCCCATCTAGTAGAGCAAAGAGTTTCTCCTCAACCTACTCAACCTACTGAACCTATTGAAAATGAAACTCCTTTTGAGATTCCTTCGAGTTTGATGGAAAAACTGCTAGCTAATACTTTTACAGGAGATGGAACAAAGCATCCTGATGAACATCTACGCTATGTAGATGATGTTTGTGGACTATTTAAGCTTGCAGGTATACCCGATGATGTTGTTAAGAAGAAGGCTTTCCCTTTATCTTTGAAGGGAGACGCATTGACATGGTATAGGCTATGTGATGATATGAGATCATGGAACTATAAAAGATTGAAATTGGAATTTCATCAAAAGTATTACCCTATGCATCTTGTTCATCGTGATCGCAATTATATATATAATTTTTGGCCTCGCGAAGGAGAAAGCATCGCTCAAGCTTGGGGGAGGCTTAAATCAATGTTATATTCATGCCCCAATCACGAGCTCACAAGAGAAGTGATTATGCAAAGTTTTTATGCTCGGCTTTCTGATAACAATCGCACCATGCTCGATACTTCTTGTGCTGGCTCTTTTATGATGAAGACTATTGAATTCAGATGGAATTTATTGGATAGAATTAAACGCAACTCTGAAGATTGGGACCTCGACGAAGGTAAGGAGTCAGGTATGACACCTAAGTTTGATTGTGTTAAATCTTTTATGGATACCGATATTTTCCGTAAGTTTAGCACTAAATATGGACTTGACTCTGAGATAGTAGCTTATTTCTGTGAATCTTTTGCTACTTATGTTGATCTCCCCAAGGAGAAGTGGCTTAAATATCATCCTCCCATAGAAGTAAAAGTAGCTGCACCTATTAAAGTTGAAGAAAAGATTGTCACTTATAATGATCCTATTATTCCTACTTCTTATGTTGAGAAACCACCTTTCCCTGTTAGAATGAAGGATCATGCTAAAGCTTCAACTATTGTTTGTAAAAGCAATATTAGAACTTATACACCTCCTGAGCAAGTTAAAGTAGAACCCAATATTGTTGTTGTTAAAGATCTCTTGTCTGATAATATTGATGGGCATGTTATTCAATTTTGTGGTGAAACTGCCAGAATTGCTAAACCTTGTGATAGAGATAAACATAGACCTGTGGTAGGCGCGCCTGTTATTTCTGTTAAAATAGGAGATCATTGTTATCATGGCTTGTGTGATTTGGGTGCTAGTGCTAGTGCTAGTGCCATACCCATTGACTTATACAAAGAAATTATGCATGATATTGCACCGGCTGAGTTAGAAGAAATCGATGTCATAATTAAACTTGCCAATAGAGATACTATTTCACCAGTGGGAACTGTTAGAGATGTTGAAGTCTTGTGTGGAAAAACCAAATATCCTGCTGATTTTCTTGTTCTTGGTTCTCCACAAGATAGCTTTTGTCCCATTATATTTGGTAGACCCTTCTTGAATACTGTTAATGCTAAGATAGACTGCAAAAAGAATGTTGTTACTATTGGCTTGGATGATATGGTTCATGAGTTTAATTTCTCTAAATTTAGTAAACACCATCGTGAGGAAGAATTGCCTAGTAAGGATGAAATTATTGGTCTTGCTTCTATTGTCGTACCTCCTAGTGATCCTTTAGAACACTATTTGCTAGACCATGAAAATGACATGTTCATGAATGAAAGAAGGGAAATAGATGAGGTATTCTTTAAACAGGAACCTATTCTGCAACACAATTTGCCTGTTGAAATCCTAGGGGATCCTCCTCCACCCAAGGGTGATCCCGTGTTTGAGCTTAAAGCATTGCCTGATAATCTTAAGTATGCTTACCTTGATGAAAAGAAAATATATCCTGTCATTATTAGCGCTAACCTTTCAGAGCATGAAGAAGAAAGATTATTGAAAACTCTGAAGAAGCACCGTGCTGCTATTGGATATACTCTCGATGATCTTAAGGGCATCAGTCCCACTCTATGTCAACATAAAATAAATTTGGAAGCTGATGCCAAACCAGTTTGTGATCCTCAAAGACGTTTGAATCCTAAAATGAAAGAAGTGGTAAGAAAGGAAATACTCAAGCTTTTGGAGGCAGGTATAATCTATCCCGTTGCTGATAGTCAGTGGGTAAGTCATGTCCATTGTGTTCCTAAGAAGGGAGGTATTACTGTTGTCCCTAATGATAAAGATGAATTGATTCCGCAAAGAATTATCACAGGTTATAGGATGGTAATTGATTTCCGCAAATTAAATAAGGCTACTACGAAAGATCATTACCCCTTACCTTTTATTGATCAAATGCTAGAAAGATTATGCAAACACACACACCGCTATTGCTTTCTAGATGGTTATTTCGGTTTTTCTCAAATACCTGTGTCGGCTAAAGATCAATCAAAGACTACTTTTACATGCCCTTTTGGTACTTTTGCTTATAGACGTATGCCTTTCGGTTTATGTAATGCACCTGCTACCTTTCAAAGATGCATGATGGCTATATTCTCTGACTTTTGCGAGAAAATTTGTGAGGTTTTCATGGATGACTTTTCCGTCTATGGTTCCTCTTTTGATGATTGCTTGAGAAATCTTGCTCGAGTTTTGCAGAGATGTGAAGAAACTAATCTTGTCTTGAATTGGGAAAAGTGCCACTTTATGGTTAATGAAGGTATTGTCTTGGGGCACAAAGTTTCTGAAAGAGGTATTGAAGTTGATAAAGCCAAGGTTGATGCTATTGAAAAGATGCCATGTCCCAAGGACATCAAAGGTATAAGAAGTTTCCTTGGTCACGCCGGATTTTATAGGAGGTTCATTAAGGACTTCTCAAAAATCTCTCGGCCTCTGACTAATTTATTACAAAAAGATGTACCATTTGTCTTCGATGATGATTGTGTAGAAGCATTTAAAATACTTAAGAAAGCATTAGTCTCTGCACCTGTTGTTCAGCCACCTGATTGGAATTTACCCTTTGAAATTATGTGTGATGCTAGTGATTATGCTGTAGGTGCTATTCTAGGGCAAAGAGTTGATAAGAAATTGAATGTTATCCATTATGCTAGCAAGACTCTAGACAATGCTCAAAGAAATTATGCTACTACCGAAAAGGAACTTTTAGCAGTTGTATTTGCTTGTGATAAATTCAGACCCTATATTGTCGATTCTAAAGTAACTATTCACACAGATCATGCTGCTATTAAATATCTTATGGAAAAGAAAGATGCGAAACCTAGACTTATTAGATGGGTTCTCCTGCTGCAAGAATTCGATTTACATATTGTTGATAGAAAAGGAGCTGAGAACCCTGTTGCAGACAACATGTCTAGGTTAGAGAATGTTCTTGATGACCCACTACCTATTGATGATAGCTTTCCCGATGAACAATTAAATGTCATAAGCACTTCTTGTAGCACTCCATGGTATGCTGATTATGCTAATTATATTGTTGCTAAATTTATACCACCTAGCTTCACATACCAATAAAAGAGAAAGTTTTTCTATGACTTGCGACATTACTTTTGGGATGACCCACATCTTTATAAAGAACGAGTAGATGGTGTTATTAGACGTTGTGTACCTGAGCATGAACAGGAACAGATCCTACGCAAGTGTCACTCTGAAGCTTATGGAGGACACCACGCTGGAGATAGAACTGCACATAAGGTATTGCAATCCGGTTTTTATTGGCCTACTCTCTTCAAGGATGCCCGTAAGTTTGTTTTGTCTTGCGATGAATGTCAAAGAATTGGTAATATTAGTAGACGTCAAGAAATGCCTATGAATTATTCACTGGTTATTGAACCATTTGATGTTTGGGGCTTTGATAATATGGGACCTTTTCCTGCCTCTAATGGATATACACACATTTTAGTTGTTGTTGATTACGTTACTAAGTGGGTAGAAGCTATTCCAACTAGTAGTGCTGATCATAACACTTCTATTAAAATGCTTAAGGAAGTTATTTTTCCGAGGTTTGGAGTCCCTAGATATTTAATGACTGATGGTGGTTCACACTTTATTCATGGTGCTTTCTGTAAGATGCTTGCTAAATATGACGTTAATCATAGAATTGCATCTCCATATCACCCGTAGTCTAGTGGTCAGGTAGAATTGAGCAATAGAGAGCTCAAATTAATTTTGCAAAAGACTGTCAATAGGTCTAGAAAGAATTGATCCAAGAAACTGAATGATGCATTATGGGCCTATAGAACTGCATATAAAAATCCTATGGGTATGTCTTCGTATAAAATGGTTTATGGAAAAGCTTGTCACTTACCTCTCGAACTAGAACATAAGGCATATTGGGCTATTAAAGAGCTCAACTATGATTTCAAACTTGCCAGTGAGAAGAGGTTATTTGATATTAGATCACTTGATGAATGGAGAACCCAAGCTTATGAAAATGCCAAGTTGTTTAAAGAAAAGGTTAAAAGATGGCATGACAAAAGGATACAAAAGCGTGAGTTTAATGTAGGTGATTATGTATTGCTATACAACTCTCGTTTAAGATTTTTTGCAGGAAAACTTCTCTCTAAATGGGAAGGTCCCTACGTTATCGAGGAGGTCTATCATTCCGGTGCCATAAAAATCAACAACTTCGCAGGCACAAATCCGAAGGTGGTAAACGGTCAAAGGATCAAACACTATATCTCAGGTAATCCTATAAATGTTGAAACCAATATTATTGAAACCGTAACCCCGGAGGAATACATAAGGGACACTTTCCAGAATGTTCCAAACTCCAAAAAGGAACATGTATGTGATACGGTAAGTAAACCGACTCCAAAACAATTTTTAAGGCAATATTCCTCCGTTTTTGAATATTTAGAAAAATAGAAAAATAAGTAGCAGTCCGAGGAGGACACGAGGCCTCCACAAGGGTGGAGGGCGCGCCCTACCCCCTTGGGCGCGCCCCCTACCTCGTGAGCACCTCGTGTGCCCTCCGGACTCTGTTTCCTTGCACGATACGTATTTTGGTCGGTAAAAATTCATTATATATACTCCCGAAGGTTTTGACTCTCGTATCACGCAAATCTCCTCTGTTTTTGTTTCGAGCTGTTGCTGCTGCAGATTTAGAATGCCATGACTTCTCCCTCCTTCAACAACGAAGACAAGGATGCTTGGCTATTGAAGATAGAGTTGAAAAGAAAGGAACCAGAAGAGATCAACAAGGATGAAGGAATCAAGAGGGCAATGGAGGTTCAAGCTCCGGTGGTGAAAGAAGAAGATATCCCTCAACCTTTACCTAACCTTTTCACTCCAACAGAGATTGAAGCCTTCAAGATGATTGAGTTAGCCCTTAATATAGAACAAGTATCTCACACAGGAGAATATTTTGTTGAAGGATCATATTGCTGGGCTCAAGGGCATTATCCGCAAATTGGAGGAACTTTTACGCTCGATGTGCGACTATCCACCGTCATCATCACCACCTCCGTCACCTCCGAGGACATAATCACATGGGTATGGGCACTCCCCTTGGCAACTGCCAAGCTTGGGGGAGGTGCCCTGGTATCGTATCACCTTCACAACTCCCATCTTTACCGTTTTTCTTAGTTCGATCCTATTAGTAGTATCTTGAGTTAGTAGAATAAAGTCATGGCATGATCTAGTTTTGAGTTTTGCTTTATGATCCTTCTTTGTAATTGAGTCCGTGAGCTATATAATAAAGATTAGTGTTGAGTCAAGGGCTTGAGTATTTTGCCATGATCTTGGGTGATTAGAAGAAAAAGAATAAAAAGAATCAAAGAGTTCATATTGATCTTAGTGAAAGTAATGACTTCACATAGAAAGAGTATGATTATTAAAAGTTGTTGGGAGTTGGCAAATATAGCTTTGGTCATCGCTGCAATTAATAGGAAGTAATAAGGAAAGAGAGGTTTCACATATAGATATATTATCATTGACATATTTTATGATTGGGAGCACTCATTAAAATATGACATGCTAAAGAGTTGATGTTGGACAAGGAAGACAACATAATGAGTTATGTTTTCTTACATCTGAGATAAAGTATGTTGTCATGGATCCTCTACCGTGTTGAGCTTGCCTTTCCCCCTCATGCTAGCCAAATTCTCAGCACCAAGTAGAAATACTACTTGTGCTTCCAAATACCCTTAAACCAGTTTTGCCATGAGAGTCCATCATATCTACCTATGGATTGAGTAAGATCCTTCAAGTAAGTTGTCATCGGTGCAAGCAATAAAAATTGCTCTCTAAATATGCATGACTTATTAGTGCAGAGAAATAAACTTTGTACGAACTTGTTGTGGACGCAATAAAAGCGACAGACTGCATAATAATGGTTCACATACAAGGGGCAATATAAAGTGACGTTCTTTTGCATTAAGATTTTGTGCATCAACCCTAAACGCGCATGACAACCTCTGCTTCCCTCTGCGAAGGGCCTATCTTTTATTATTACCCTCTACCTTATGCAAGAGTCACGGTGATCTTCACCTTTCCTTTTTCATTTTATCCTTTGGCAAGCTCAACATGTTGGAAAGAACATGATATATATATATATATATATATATATATATATATATATATATATAATTGGATGTGGGGGAGCATGAATTATTATTGTTGACATTACGCTTGAGGTAAAAGGTTGTGGGGCAAAACTATAAGCCCCTATCTTTCTCTGTGTCCGATTAAAACTCCGTAACCACAAGTATTGCGTGAGTGTTAGCAATTATGAAGGACTAAGTGATAGTTGAGTATGTGGACTTGCTTTTAAGCTCTGACATAGACTCTTTCCGATGTTATGATAAATTGCAATTGCTTCAATGACTGAGGTTATAATTTGTTGGTGCTCAATAAGGTTTCTGATTCGTACTTTGGCTTTGTGAAAAGATCATCACTTGAACATGAGTAATCATATGACAAAATCTATTTATGTTGCTGTTATGGAAATAATCATAATGCCCTCATGTTCGTATTTTATTTTTATCGACGCCTCTACCTCTAAACATGAGGACATATTTATTGCTATCGGCTTTTCGCTTGAGGACAAGCGAGGTCTAAGCTTGGGGGAGTTGATACGTCCATTTTGCATCATGCTTTTATGACAATATTTATTGCATTATGGGCTGTTATTTCACGTTATGTCACAATACTTATGGCTATTCTCTCTTATTTTACAAGGTTTACATGAAGAGGGAGAATGCCGGCAGCTAGAATTTTGGGCTGGAAAAGGAGCAAATATTGGAGGACTATTCTGCGCAACTCCAAAAGTCCTGAAACCCCACGGAATACCTTAAAATAAATAAAGAAAAATCGTCGCCAAAGATGAAGGCCAAGGGGCTCACACCCTGCTCACGAGGGTGGGGGGCGCCCCCCCTAGGCGCCCCCTACCTCGTGGGCCCCCTGGTGGCTCTCCGACGCCCATCTTCTCCTATATGAAGTCTTTCGATGAGAAAAAAATAGAAGGCAACCTTTCGGGACGAGACTCCGCCGCCACGAGGCGGAACCTTGGCGGAACCAATCTAGGGCTCCAGTAGAGCTGTTCTGCCGGGGACACTTCCCTCCGGGAGGGGGAAATCATCACCATCGTCATCACCAATGCTCCTCTCATCGGGAGAGGGAAATCTCCATCAACATCTTCATCAGCACCATCTCATCTCCAAACCCTAGTTCATCTCTTGTATCCAATTCTTGTTTCTAAGTCCGGGATTGGTGCTAGTAGGTTGCTAGTAGTGTTGATTACTCCTTGTAGTTGATGCTAGTTGGTTTATTTGGTGGAAGATCATATGTTCAGATCCTTTATGCACATTATTACCCCTCTGATTATGAACATGAATATGCTTTGTGAGTAATTACTTCGTTCCTGAGGACAAGGGAGAAGTCTTGCTATTAGTAGTCATGTGAATTCGGTATTCGTTCGATATTTTGATAAGATGTATGTTGTCTAGCCTCTAGTGGTGTTACGTGAACGTCGACTACATAACACTTCACCATTATTTGGGCCTAGAGGAAGGCATTGGGAAGTAATAAGTAGATGATGGGTTGCTAGAGTGACAGAAGCTTAAACCCTAGTTTATGCGTTGCTTAGTAAGGGATTGATTTGGATCCATATGTTTCATGCTATGGTTAGGTTTACCTTAATACTTTTGTTGTAGTTGCGGATGCTTGCAATAGAGGTTAATCATAAGTAGGATGCTTGTTCAAGTAAGAACAACACCCAAGCACCGGTCCACCCACATATCAAATTATCAAAGTACCGAACGTGAATCATATGAGCGTGATGAAAACTAGCTTGACGATATTCCCATGTGTCCTCGGGAGCGCTTTTCCTATTATAAGAGTTTATCCAGGCTTGTACTTTGCTACAAAAAGGATTGGGCCACCTTGCTGCACTTTATTTACACTTGTTACTTGTTGCGCGTTACAATTTATCTTATCACGAAACTATCTGTTACCACTTATTTCAGTACTTGCAGAGAATACCTTGTTGAAAACCGCTTATCATTTCCTTCTGCTCCTTGTTGGGTTCGACACTCTTACTTATCGAAAGGAATACGATAGATCCCCTATACTTGTGGGTCATCATTGTGGGATTTGACAGGATTGCTCGGGCCCACGCGCCATCCACTTGAAAGTAGGCCCTTTAAAAGGCGTCGAGGCCGATGCGTCTGCACAATGCACTCCCATTCCCCTTCTTCTTCCTCTGCTTCTCCACCGCGTCCTCTTCCGCCCTCGACGCTGCTGCTCCACCTGTGCGCAGCCCGCCACCATGGTGAAGAATAAGATGGCGGCATTGGAGCGTGCAAAAAAGCGCCGGCGACGACGAACACTACAAAAAAAGACACATCCGTGACATTTTGGGCCGAACGAATTTTTTTCCTGTCATACTTATGACACTTCTATGACGATAATTGTGACAAAACATGGTATCATCATAGATGTGGTGGGCTCCTACTTCTATGACAAAAAATCATGACAGAAAATGGGATTTTCGTCCTGGGCGGGCCAGAGAAGCAACTGCATGACATTCTTTGGGACGTCCATGATGGAAAAAACCATGATAGAAGCGAGGGCGAGGAAAATTTCGGGGATTTCCCGGTTACGGTGGGTGGTCGGGGACCGAGCGATGCGTGTTTCTCTCGTACACGTATGCGCGTGTGTGCGAGGCGTTGGGCTCTAACTGAACCCGAGCGAGGCGTTGCCTAACTGAACCCGAGCAATTGCACTGCAGGCTACGCGTTACTGAACCCGAGCGATCCAGCAATTCCTTCGCTACTGCTGCTAACTGAAGCCGATCGATGCTGCCTCTGGATGAACAATGAGCGTTGCGGGAGGGGGGAGTGGATGAATATTGAGCGGTGGGGGTGGATGAACAGGACCCCGTGGCGTTGCCTCTGGATGAATAGGACCCCGATCGATCGAGCCGGTTGGGGCTGGATGAACAGGACCACGTGGAGGGCTGGATGAACAGGATGACCCCATGGAGGGCTGGACGAACAGTAGACGGTGGAGGGGTGGATGAATAGTAGCCCATGGAGGGGTGATTGAACAGGAGCCCATGGAGAGGGGGTGGTTGAACAGTAGCCGGTGGAGTAGCGCGCGGTGGAGGCTGGATGAACAGGAGCCCGTGGAGGCTGGAGGAGGTCGACGGTGGATGAACAGTAGCCCGTGGAGGCTCGAGGAGGTCGACGGTGGAGATGAACAATATCCCGTGGAGTACCGTTTTGCGGTATGCCACACCCCTCCCGATGAACCGGACCCCCGTTTCGACCGTAGCGCTCCAACACAAGCCCGTTTCATCCATTTTGCGGTACGCCACACCCCTCCCGATCAACAGGACCCCCGTTTCGACCGTAGGAGGTCTGTTTCCTCCATTTTGCTGTACGCCAGACCCCTCCCGATGAACATGATCCCGTTTTGAACATGGACGGTCGAACACAAGGCCGTTTCCTCCGTTCTGCGGTATGCCAGGCCTCGTTTCCATCGCCTGTTCCGTCCAAGCCCTCCCGATGAACACGATGACGCATTCCGTTCCGCCCCAGCCGGTTGGCTCCCCATGAACACGACGACGATGCTGTTTCTCCGTTTTGACCCAGCCATTTACACGAGCCCTGGCCGTACGTATGCGCGAGTAGGCGTTCGAGACCCCGCCTGTATGTACGTATGTAGCCGCATTTTCTTTCTTGCACACTGGCCGCTGTACGTACGTGTACATGCTACGTGCGTCCCTCTACTACGACACGCGTGCGCCTCTACATCCACCGGTATGTACATACACGTTCGCGACCAGAATGACAACGCTACGTATGCTTCGACCAGGTGTGTCCCGACTGTCAGGCACTTCCTTGCGTGCGAAGATGTAGATGGTGGGTCCCAGCAGTCAGGGGGGCGAATCGTTTTTTTATTTTTTGCCCGGACGCACTTCCTTGCGTGCGAAGATGTAGCTAGTGGGTCCCAGCAGTCAGGGGGAAAACGTTTTTTTCGCGAAATATGGTGGCCCGTCCGGTGGGTCCCTGCTGTCGGGTGGAGGAATCATTATTTTCCGCATAATAAGGAGGCACTTCCTTGCGGCCGCCGTGGACCCAGCTGTCAGCCTCTCCACGTACAGTACTCTTCCAATGGATGTTGTTCCTTGACCACGTTGACCACGCCGCGCCGAGATCACCAGGGCGGTGGATGACGGCAAGGCCTAGGAAGGAAGGGGTCGACGCAGAGTCGGGGAAGACGTGACAGTGGATGACCACGCATAGAGGAGTATGAGGGTTCACTCGTTCGGCTACAGTGTGAGGCTGTCGTCACCGCAGAATAACAGAGGGTGTGGGTGAGTAGAGGGATGGCCTGGCCAGCGGCAGGAGTAGTAGGGAGTGGTGAGGCCTCCGCGGCATCACAGCCGACCATGGGAGGCAGGAGCACGCGGCACGACCGGCACTGCTTTGGGCGGCTGGAGCAAGAACACCAGAGGTTGAAGAAGCACTACGACCGTTGGATGGACATCGTACGGTCACTGGAGCTAGAATCGTTCATATTGACTAAGTTGACAAAGCCCTCCATCCCCGTCAACTTAGTGGGCCCACAAGTCAGCCTACCACCAAGGTGGGTCCCAGCTAGCAGGGGGAGTATTCATTTTTTCTACTTAATAAGGAGGCACTTCCGGTGGGTCCGAGCTGACAGCGGGGGGAACATTTTTTTCGCGAAATATGGTGGCCCATCAGGTGGGTCCCAGCAGTCAGGGGGAAACATTTTTTTTGCAAAATACGGTGGCCCGTCTAGTGGGTCCCTGCTGTCAGGTGGAGGAATCATTATTTTCCGCGTAATAAGGAGGCACTTCCTTGCTGCGGCCGTGGACCCAGCTGTCAGCCTCTCCGCGTACAGTACACTTCCGATGGAAGTTGTTCCTTGACCACATTGACCACGCCGCGTTCCGTTGCATGCATGCGTCCATGGGCGTGGTGCGTCTCCACTGTCAGCCTCTCACGTATAGTCATCTTCTGATGACTCTCGGTTGTTGACCACGTTGACCACACCGTGCCGAGCACACCAAGGCCGATGGACGACGGCGAGGCCCTAGACTGGAATGACCCGGAGATGGGGAAGACGGGGTAGTGGAGTCGCAGATGGAGAGGAGTGGGAAACTTGACTGGTTCGGGTGCGCAACAACACAGCCGCGGTGCCACCCACGGGAGACAGGAGCAAGAACAGAGGTTGAAGAAGGAGCATGGTTGTTGGATTAACATCCAACGGTCCAGCTGCTAGAATCATTTGTTGATTAAGTTGACAAAGCCGTGCGTACACGTCCACTTAGTAGGCCCACAAGTCAGCCACCAAATCTGACGGGTCCCAGCTATTAACGGGATGAATATTTTTTTTTGCAAAACAACCTTCCGTGCGAAGATACAGCCGGTGGGTCCCAGCTGTCAGGTGGAGGAAACATTTTTTCATCTTAATAAGGAGGAACTTTCCTTGCGTGCGACCATGGACCTCGTGGGTCCCAGCCGTCAGGCTCTCCACGTACAGTCCTCTTCCGATGACTCTCGTTTGTTGACCACGCCACACCGAGCACAGCGAGGCGGTGGACGACAGCAATGCCCCGGACGGGACAATTCGGAGATGGGAAGACGCGGCAGTGGAGTCGCAGATTGAGAGGAGGAGAAGGGTTATAACTGGTTGTGTTGCGGCGTGGGGCTGCAGTCTTGGAGAATAACAGGAGGTGTCGAGGGGTGGAGGGATAGCCTGGCCGGCGGTGGGTAGCGCTTCGCAGTGATGCGTGCTATGCAGAGCCGCTAGCCGCCGGAGGCCGGACCAGGCAGTGCTGGCGACGCTGGAGGAAGAAGATGAGAGATTGAAGGTGCATGCCGGCCGTTGGATATAAATCCAATGGCTGTGGATGCCACAATCATTTGTTGACCAAGTTTACAATGCCTTGCGTAGGCTTCGACCTATTGGCTCACATACAGCCTGCAAAAATGTGGCATATATTTGACCCATGTTTTCTAGAATATACAGTCCATTTGCTGGGCTGGGTGAACAAATAATTTCGCATCAATCAGGCCCATTTATATTTTCTAAGAAATCCCAGCCCATTTGCACTTCCTTGAAATACAAAAATTAGCTGGGCTCATTATATATATAATGTTATGTTAGAAGGAGCAATTAATATCAAAGAATAAACCGGAGAGGCACATTATATACATATATAATTAACAAATTAGCGAGTTATTGCTCAAAATAAAAATGAGCGCATTATTATTAAATTGGTCCTTAAAATCTTCGCAAGCTTTTGTACGCAATCACCAGGATTTTCTTTGCATGTGAGTCAAAAACAACCAGGATTTTCCTTGCCAACTTCTGTTAAAAATTTACTTTTATAAGTTAATAACACGTGGGATGTTTTTATAATGTATATACAAGTCTCTATAAAATATACGATAATACTAATAATATAAATATATATAATGTGGTTAGAAGGGAAAACATAAATTGGACACAACATTATTATTCTTATATATAGATAAATAGAACAGAGACCTGCGTTTTATTAAAAAATACATTGGGTTGCCGATCTTTAAGAAAAATCCCATAGGCTGGTATGGACCTCAAAAAATAAGTTGAAACCACTGTCTCCGTATGTCGTGGGCTACGCATGTTAAAATAAAAAACATAGGCCTAGCTGATACTTGTTCGCCCTCTGAAAAAAATGATACCAGATCCCCGAGCGAACTGGATTAAAGAGGGGGCGGCGGCACGACTGAAGAAGCACATCAGGAGCGATTTTTTTCTTCAGTGGATGTCTCTTGATAGCATTTTTTACTTGCCTGTTCACCATACAACTTGTATTTTTAGCCTCCCAGTCCGTCGTGGTGGACCAGCAGCCCATTTCTTGGGAGGGCCAACCTACAGAAACCAGCACTCGATTTTTCATCAAGCCCCAAAAACAACGCAGTACTATGTTTGTTTTGAGGCCGAAAACATTACGACAGGGGTTGAGCGGGGGAGAGGGGAAGACAGAGTAATAAAAAGATTAAAAAGAGCTGATGCGCCGTTGCTACCCTAACAAAGCAGGTGCAATTCTTCTCGGGAAGAAGGTGTGCCGTTGACACCCACACGTCACATACCCCACAGTAGGCATACTAACAAGTTCACACACAAATACAACAGAAAAGGTAAACATTCGTATCAAACTCAGGTTCACAGGACACGTTCATATTCATAGCCAACATTCACTATCAACAACTCAAAAGATTCATATATACACAAGCTCAGCATATCTATGCATCCAAATGATTGATAGATCACACGACAATATTCATACATAATTCACAAAAAGATTCAGATATACACATGTTCAGTATGTTTATGCATCCAAATGATTGAGATCACAGCCAATATGATCCATGGACGAACTTTAATTACCTAGGGTACAGACTGGTAAATGGTGTTCAGTCGGAGGTACTTCTTGCTAAAATTAGTTCTTGTACGAGTAAACTTTCGAGTACATAAGATGCAGCATAGACAATCTGAACTTTGCTTGTAGGTTTATCCTTAAATAGTGGCCTCGTGCCGAGCGAGGTTTGAGCAACTTGGCCACTACTTTCATCCAACTAGTTTACTGGCTCATCTTGGTCCTGTAGCTCGCCAAAATTCTACATTGCAGACGAGAAAGGAGGCGGTTGAGAAAATGAACCACCCAAATTTTTTGTGCAGTTCAACTGAAATGGAGCATCCCTGGCGTGCAGACTGATTAAGTGCCAGATGAATATACGCGTCAACCAACTTGTCTGGAATCTTTAGACTCCATGCCATACAGTTCGCTACCATATCTGCCGATAACCAAAAGGCACAAGTTGGGACCAAAGACTGGACTGTGTTCTTCTGGGCTATGCGCCAAGCAATATTTTTGGCGTTCACTCTCCTAATACTTGGGAGTTTGACAACTGGTTGACGCCGGTTGATACTCGAATGAATATAGGCACTTCTTGTCAACATCGATGCTTGTCTGAGTGAACTTTGGAGTACATGGTAGCAGCATAAGTATCTGTCCATCTGATCATTTTGTGCAGTTCTACTGAAATCACCCAATGCAATGATTTGCCTGCGAGTTCAGGCTCCAAGTTACTCCTTTATAAAATCGGCAAACAGTAGCACAATACCAAATTACCAATACATGACAAGCACAATAATCAGGATAAAGACCAGTACTAACCTGTGTGAGGTAGCATATCAATTACTATTTCCTTTGACTGGAAGCCGAGATAAGCGAAGCGACTGATAGCAAAGGAAGAAAGCAAGCCAAGATTAGCGACTGACAGGAAAGGACGGAAGTTGTCGAGGCAATGAAGCACCTAAAGTTTTTGTGCAGTTCCACCAAAATCGAGCATCCCTGTTGGCACATATATTGAGAGAGTGAGATTACTGTAATAGTGGGACTAGTTGATGAAACATACACTAACAAATAGAAGCACCCTCATTATCTTAATGGGTAAAGTTAGCAACATAGTAGTCTTGCTTAAAGAGAGGTATTAGTTTATTTAATCAGTGCCAATTAGCTCAACACTCAAAGCATTGCCATTTATCATAGGTTGCAAAACTTTAACGTGCAAAGATAAAGGAGTTTCTCATGACAGTAGCACGATACAAATAGAGATGACAACAAACTAATATGGATGAAGGCCTTAGGCCCGTACCAACCTGAGAAAAAAAGCTTATTCATGTAGTCCCATAAGAGATGATAAAGCACTCACTGGAATCACTCAATAGTATATATTTTTGTGCACTTCAAATGTATGGTTGAAATCACTCTTGTTTACCAGTGCTGAGATTATATCGAAAGATTATCAAGAACTTCCAGCAGAGTTAAAGCACTGGCTGGGATACAGTTCATTGTATTGTCTTGTGTAGTTCCACTAAAATGTATGATTGGCACAACATGATCCCTGTTTGCACAAGTAGGAACAAGGTGAAACCTTCATTAGCTTAGTGAGAAAGGATAGGAAGACATTAGCATATTACTCAAACAGTAGCATCAAATTCATGATGGACAATACGCAAAACATTGCCTCATTGAACCAATGGCAATAAATTGACATGCAAAACAATAGCACTATTATGTCATGACACTAATAATATTCCCTCCCTGCTCCACCACATGATTCACCTCCATAGACAAACATACACACGTACATGATTCAGCATAGGGTCCTACTAAAGATTTGTTTAACTCCGACAGGAAAATTAGGCAGCAATAAATTAGTGGTACTTAAGTACTCCTAATTAATTAAGTGAGACAGCAGAAGTGGAAGGGCTCCCTGGAGGATCGTCTCACATGTAAGGTAGTCGTTGCCGGAGCCCTTGAATGGCCTCGACTGAGGCCTCTGGCTTCAGCAAGATCGCCTTGGCACTGTTTATTCTTCTTCTTCTTCCTCTTCATGCTCTGTTTCTCTTTCTCCTCACCAGTTGGTGAAACCAAGTACATGATTGGCCTTCTATTTCAGAATTGGTTTTGTCAGTGAGGGAGTACAAGTGTACTAGTAAAAAATAGCATTATTTTCTCATGGCAGTCGGAAAATAGAGATGAACACATGCATTAAATATCATTCTTACCTAAAGGAAGGTTATGGCGCCAATATGGATGATGAGGATTGGAACACAGATCTCCCTTTGTGCAGTTCCACCGAAATGAACCAACTGTTCCATTCTGACATTCCAGTTAAACAGCACAAAAGTCACTTCTTTTAAGAAGAGTTTTGTGCAGTGCACCAAAAGGTCACAACAGCAACCAGGTGAATTGGATATCCCTGTTTGCACAAAAAGGTACAGAGGAAACAGTCAGAGTCTCAAACAATTACAGGCAAAAACATTTGGCTAAACTTGTCATGGCTTATAACAGTGGCATGGCTTCATTTTTACCAGGGACATTAGATTAAAAACAGCTAAATATTTGGTACAAGGGCATGGGACAGTGGGTGCACCAGCAGTCCAACACCATGTACATAAATAGGGGCATAAAGTGGTGATTCATAGTTTGTTGCCCCGAGAAACAAACATCCAAGAAACATATCTGGGTTGGTCCCATTTTTGTTCACTCTAGCCACCTACTCCTATGTGTGGATAGCAAATTTAGTCCTGGTCATACCACTGTGTACAGCGCTACCCCTATATTTCCCTTTTCGACCAAGAGACCGGTTGGATGACCAGTCTGTACTACTTTCACCCCCTTTCCTTCCTATTTGTACCAAGTCCGATGTACATACTAAATTCTCCCACCCCCACTTTATTTCTTGTTTGAACCAAGTACTCCCTCCGTCCGGAATTACTTGTCATCAAAATGGATGTGTCTAGAACTAAAATACATCTAGATACATCCATTTCAATGACAAGTATTTTCAGACGGAGGGAGTACAAGATTCGACTCCATGAAGTAGCTTTACCTCTAACAATAGACGAAAAAAATAGGTGACGTTGGACCATCCTATCGAGAGGGGCTGAGAGGTAGAAAATGATGCACATGCAGCGCGTAGCGAGCTGGGGAAGTAGAGCTAAGGCGGTTTCGAACGAAGATGTACCTGAAGGTCGTCGGGATGTGGATAGGTGGGCGACGACAGGCCGGATCTGCCCACAGGCAACGACGAAGGGATCGGAGGAGCTCCCGCGCTGGCGCTCGACCAGAGATAACGGTGCGGCTAGCAGCGGGTCTCCTCCCTCGCTATCGATGATGGACTAGACGCTGCCCCTCCTCCCCTTCACCGGCGGAGGGGGATATGTCCGGATCTGTAACCAACGGTGAGGATAGAAAGACAGTGTTTTTTGAAGGGAGAAAGACAGTGTTACCACCCCTATCTTGTTTAGATCTGGAGAGGATGAGAGTGTGTGAATAGAGCAACCCTAGCAAGCAAGCGCGGAGGCTCCGGCCTATATATACGTAGGGGGGTAGTTTTCCTTTTTCACTCCATCAAAACAATCGTTTAAAATTGTGTACTACATGCCAGGTCGCATTTTTTTGGTTGTTGATTGTTTTCTGAGATAGCTACCCGCTTGTTCCAAGTGGTGTTACGGTGTGCCAAGTCGCACTCTGTATCGTTCAAGTCTGGTACTACAAGTCCCTCCATTAAATGAACAACCACCCCCTCGTAAAAATTGTGAACAAGCCCACGGCTAAAATTAGCGGACACGTGGGTTGCCCCAACATGCATTATTATTTATATTTTCTACTCCCTCCGTTCCTAAATATAAGTCTTTTTTATTAGCCACACCTAAGACAAGAATTATTTTATTAGCAGTGAACCCCACATGTCATAGACACAAAAATTGTGGCAAGATTCTCTTAGGCAAGCCAAAGTGTGTCTAACAATTTGAGCAACTCAAGTTAGGAAAGTGTGGGAAAAATAATGTGGAAACATAAGACAAACATAGTCACAATCCAAACAGCCCCGTAATTTTTTGCGACATGCATGAAAATTTGGTTAGTTAAATTTATAGTCAAAATTTCGCAAGGTGCATCAAATCAACACATGCAAGTATCAAAAGGAAAGTCAGGGCATGCATGCATGCGTTGTACTCCCTCTGTTTCCAAATATAAGTCTTTTTAGAGATTGCAACAAGTGACTACATACGAAGCAGAATATGTCTACATACATCCGTATGTTGTAGTCCATTTGAAATGTGTAAAGAGACTTATATCGAGTGGAGTGCTTTGATGTGTCGCGTCAACTCGTACAAGACCGAGAAATTTGATTACTACAACGCCCTCTCCCTCGCGGACTGAGCTCTGGTGCCTTAACTGCACCTGCCTTTGGCTGCATGACAGGAGGGACAACCACCTATTGGGCCCACCTATCATAGATGCAAAGGCAGGATCAGTAAGTAGAAGCTTTCGCTACACGCTATCCCTCCCGCACAAGGTGCGGTGCCTTGGAGCATGCATATAGTAGCCAGGCTCTTGCATGAGACAAAATTGCTATTTGAGCCCACTATTGTAGTACTAGTACTTGCTACTCCCTCCGTCTAGGTGAGTAAGTCGTTGAATTTGTAGCTAAGCTTCCCTCATTGAATTGTTTAACAATTAAACTCCATCATCCATTGTTTGATACTGATTCTGCTAGGTCCACGCGCTTAGCACCGTTTCCTCCTGGGGTCACCAATGTTTATTTGCTAATTAATAGCATTGCATGCAATGAACTAGCCACTGCAAGTCATTAAAATCATGCACACCTCTCATCTTTTATTGGTTGATATGTCAAGAAACAATAAACAAGGTAGAAGTTAATGCACTGCGCCTAAGTGTTTTGGGACTATTTGGTTTTCGTAAGATGACTTACACACCTAGACGGAGGGAGTAGTATAGCCCTGTAAACCGGAAATGAGTTTTTGCCTTTCTAGAGATTTCAACAAGTGACTAGACTCCACCGCGTGCAGTACTCCCTCCCTTCCGTTTTATAGGGCTCAAATCTCAAATCTCATGAACCAAGGCATTTTGCGATTGGAGGAATGTATCTCGTACTTTACAAAACTACCCTAATTAAACTCATGCATTAATTATGTAATTCTCTCGTTTTCCTCTCTACCTTGGTCGTGGTGCACAATATTGAGCACTCCTATATGACTAGCTGCTCTATCTACATGTGGGACATCAGACTAGCTACAATGGGAGTAACTTCAGCAGTAACATCGAGTCCAACTCAGCAAATTTGCTTATGTGTCAATGAGTTAATGAGGAAAGAGGTAGTTTGAGTAACTTAGCTAGTTACTGTAACATCACATGTCCCAATGCAATACTAATGATGAGTATATAACCTAATAAATAAAGCTTTGCATGTTACCACACTTATGTTACTACCCACTATGAAGGTAGTAATATAGTCTAGGGATATGTGTATGTTACTAGTGTATGTTACTCCCCACTGTGTCTAGTCTCAAAGCATCCGAGCCCGCGTGCCATCCACCAAATCACAACGAGGTGCTACAGTCGAGACTCACCTGTCACCCCGGTGTGGCCGTCATGACCCGTCATATCACAAAACCCACACCTTTACCAGTAGTGGTAAGGTGGCCTCCAAGTTGGACTGGACGAAGCAACCATCATTTCACTGGAACGCTCGTTGAAGCCCTTTCTTCCCTTTCTTGAAGAAATCCTCACTCCAGGCTACTCACCTCTGCCATTTTTCTTCTGTACCGATGAAGGAAAGGTGTGTGAATCAGTTATGCTGCTATATTTTCATTCCAAGAATCTTCTTTTTGCGAAGCACCGACCGATTCTCACATCCTATTCTTTTCCCGTTTTCATTGTGATTGTGGTTTCCTTTCGATTGCTTTTTGTTTGTCAGTTCATTGATGGATCCTAGAGCACTAGGCAAAGAGTTGCCGGCGGACAACCCACTGGAGACAGCGATCTCCAGGAAGTGAGCACCGACCAACGAGTTGACCATGTTGGCGGGCCAACCCATGGAGACGAAGAACTCCAAGAAACAAGCACTGGACAAAGAGTTGACGACGTTGGCGGACAAACTCCTCAAAGAAAGTTGGAAGAACATCAAGGGCCCCACCATGCCTACCCCAGAAACCCTGATGGCCACCTATGCGAGGCTCAAGGCCGAGTTTGAGGAGATAGTCGCCGTTGAGAAGCAGTATTCCCCTGGCAAGGTGATGGCCCCCATTGAGGACGAGGAGATGGCCCTGGGAGGGATGAGATCCCCCGATGAGCTGCACAAGGTAAAAAATAATGGCTTATTACCATAGTTGTGGTTTTTGATTATTTGCAATGTGCTTGCTAATATGTTAGGGTTGTGTAGGTAGCGGTGGACGTCCTTGATGATTCCGATGTCGCGGCCCGTCCTGTTGGCATCGCCTCAGAGATCGATTCCGATGCCGCTGTCCATCCTGTGGACATTGCCCTAGAGGTCGATTTCGATGTTGCAGTCAGTCCTGTGGACATCGCCCAAGAGATCGATTCCCATGCCGCTGTCCGTGCTGTGGTCATTGCCCGAGAGATCGATACAAGAAATAGTTGGTTGCGCTAATCCTTCAGGGTAGTTTGCATTGCCCTGTGTTTAATTACCAGAACGATGCGTGTTATCAAACCATCTCAGGGCTAGTGCACTGTCTTGTGTGGGCGGTACTTGCTACTTTTGTTAGATAGTGAATCATGCGAACCCTCTCCGAGTTATGGAAACAGATGTATCCTCACCAGCTTTTGATGTAATATATGGCATGCTTAGATGTAAGTTTGAACTGTTTATCATATCAGTAGGGCTTGTTTGATGATTCTTGGTGTTAGTAGGCTAGCTACCGTGCGAGCTATAGTACTTGCAAAACACTCACCGAAGATAAACGTTGGGGCTGATGAGCTCATGGTACGCTTATACTTCTCCGTCGTTGATCGACCAATAGCCCTAGCTCCTAAAATTGTAGGCTTAGCGATCGATCAGACAATAGTCGACACAGATACATTCAGGCCTCATTTGGTTCATAGGGTAGGAAAATCGTAGCAAAAGTATAGAGACGTACAACACAAAATCATAGCAGTGCAGAGACGTACTCCCTCCGTTCCAAAATAGATGACCTAGGCGGGCTAGTTTGGCCTAGTGGGTTTCAGTGATATGACGTGGTACAGTGCCGTCCAGTCTTCGCGTGTGGTAGAAGTATTGCGGGTACAATAAGTTTTCTTGAAGAAGCGGAATTCAACAAAGCCATGATGGTTCCTTCGTCCGAACAACTTACAGTGGGAAAGGTTGGGCCTACGATACGACCGGGGTAGACCAGGATAATTTTGTGCATGGCAGGTGGACCAGGATGGTCGACGTCCCACATGTCAGCGAATGAAAGTATTCTTTCCGATATAGAGGACGAGTAACGAGTATTCATTGTTTATTTTTGATGAAAGCTATTGTCTCCACTGTTACGACGGAGGAGTGTGAAACATGGCAGCCCAGTGAACTTGGCATGTGCACCACTCCCTCCTTCCTCATGTAATGCTACCATACTGTTGACTATAAGGTTGACTATAAGGTTACAACTTTTTCTCACTTTCTCTCTATCTATTTCCTCTCAAATGTTTTTTACCTTTCTTTTTTTAGACATAATTGTTTTTATGCCTTTTTTAGAATTATTTTTTTATACCTAGGAGCACGTGTAGAGACGGGCTCTTGCAGAGCCCACTCCTTGACTTTGTCAATGCCTCTCTCTCCTCCACATAAGCGAGCTTATAGCCCAGTTTTTTAGTACTTGGTATGCATGCATGTGGCGGGCAGCTGGCGTCTTGAGGGGCCAAGGCAGTCAGAGCAGGCTCTAGAAGCGGTCCGAACTCCAGCATGGCCCACTTCACATTATCACCATATATTTCTTGGAGTCCTTGCATGGCGGGCGGACGATCTCTTCTCCCTCCCCCGTTTCTCTCTTCTCAGCCGACGCCCGCCGAGCGATTAGGTTTCGGCTATCAATGGTTTATTCAATTACAGTCCCACATGTCTGTGGAATTGGAAGACAACGCGTTTCCCCTCTGGTGAGCGGCGTGCAAGCCGGACTGTCGGGGGTGCGACACGTACGAGTTGTAAGTGTGCCGCCTTTTCCTTTAGAACTTGCGTAGCGTAACATTTTCGCGCCATCGATCGATAGAAATCCAGAACAAAAAGACGAGGGCAGTGCTTTCCCACTCGTTAGGCGGGCTAGTTTGAGTGATATGACGTGCTACAGTGCCGTCCACTTGCTCCATTTTTATGTAAGCAAGAGTTTACACTCTTACGCGGGAGGAGTGCGAAACACCACTGATCTGATTTTGATCGAGGGATAACTGTTCCCTGCCAAATAATGGAGGACTGTTAGCGATTATAGCATGATAGTTAGGGCATCTCCAGCGCTGGCCCACAAATTTACACCAGCATCTGTCTGAGGACACTGATGGATGCCATCTGATGCTGCCCTGTCGGTGGAAAACGACACCTATGGGATCACTGGAATCCCTTCTACGGTTGCAGGGCGCGGGGATCGTGAGAAGAGCAGGACTAACAGGTGACACAAGGAGGATTTACCCAGGTTCGGGCCGCAAAGATGCGTAAAACCCTACGATCCTGCTTTGGTGGATGTATTAGTGCTCTCAAGCTCTCGAACTAGCTCTGGGTGCCGAGGGGTTCAAAAGAGCCGAATCCCCTCTCCGTGCGCCATGGGCCTCCTTTTATAGGAAAAAGGGGCTGCCACAGTGGCACACAGGAGGTGGAAAGTGCTACAGTATTGTGAGTTTATCGCTAGCATTACAGGACAAGACGCATTTAATGTGAGGCTTAGGTGTCCCTTCGCTTTATCAGGGATGGGAGCGAGGCCCGTCCCATACGTTGCTGTTCCTTCATGCTTCAACACGCGCCCTGGCCAGCGATACATGCGGCGCCATGTAGGCAGGCAGGCAGCTGAGGTGGCGCGGTGGTGGAGCCTCCACAAAGGATTGCATGCTGCCACGCAGGTGCCTACCAAGCTGGTTGAGTTGGCAGCTGCATGCGAATAGCGGTGAATACTTGGTTGGAGAGGGCCTGGCGGTGGCCCTGCCGGTGCGCTTGGAGAGGGCTTCGTCGGGTGGCCCGACAAGGGTCTTGCCGGGTAGCCCGGTAAGGGTCTTGCCATGGCACGCTGGTTTCCCCGGCAAGGGACCTCGTTAGGGGTCTTGTGGGTTTCTTCGGTGAGGATGGTTGCCTTCCTATCCTCATTTGGTCTTGTCTTTTCCTCGTCTTCACAAAGATCTGCATGCCACCACAGAAGTGCCTCCAGAGCCTCGCCCCAACGTGTTTGTCGAATGTTGGTGGGCTCAAGGGTGTCTCACTTTGGCTGGCGCGGGCAAGCTGCCCCGGCAAGGGTCTTGCCGGGGTCGCTGAGGCTACCCCGGCAAGGGTTCTTGCCGGGGGAACCTGCTACGCCCATCTGATCCTTGTGGTCTTGGTCCTTGTTGTTGCTTCGTTTGCCTTGTGGCCTCGGCTTCTCTCCGACTTCCCCTTCCTGTCATGTCTGTGCGTGGCCGCGGTGGGAGGCTCTGACTGCCCGTGCACAAGTAAAGGGGTCAAAAGGAGAACCCCTACTTTTGTACACCGACAGGAGCCCCCGGGCCAGGGCTATACATAAGCGCCGCACGTTATTGGGCCAGGCCCAAAACGGTGCGCGGGCAGTTGGGGCGGATTTTTACCGCGGCCACTGTCCCGTCCGCTGCGCTTCCCACGACCCGCGTTGAACGCGCGAAGTGGGGGTCGTGCGCGCGCATGACATGGGCATGCTGGCGTCACCTCGTGGTGGATAGTAAAGAGGCGGCTTGCGCGTCTCTTTGATACGCGAGGCCACCTCCCATTTACTGCCCTCGCTCGGGAACCGTCGTTCCACGCGTCCCATTGCGCCCGCCCTTGCACCACGTTCACTGCATGCAAAGCGAATGATAGGCGCAGGGGTCGTGGTAGTCGCGCGCGTGCGGGTCGATTCCCACGCGCCTTCAATGGAGCGGGGAGGGCGGTCGACGGCCCCGCTCGCTGTCACTTCAAGAGGCCGGATTGGCCGAGAGGGGGCGTCCAAGCCTCGCCCCGCCCCTTTATAAGGAGGGGAGCGGGAAGGACGGCGCCTCTCAACCTTTCGCCATCTGCCTCTTCCCATCCCTGCTTCCTTTCTTCTTCTGTCATGGCGAGGGGGCGCGGCAATGCTTCATAGATGGCAGCGAGGGTCTCGGCCCGACAGCGCATCACTCCTCCCCAAGAGCTCGTAGCGGCGGAGCCGACCGCTAGAGGAAGGGGGAGGGGACGAGGTCGAGGCTGCCGTGGTGCCCGAGGGAGAGGAGGACGGGGCGGCAGATCTGCCTCGCCCCCTCCAGCAGCCCTTCCTCCGATGGAGGGCCACGCTGGAGACAACCCCTGTGAATTCTTCATCAGGCTGCGCCATCGTCTCTGCCTTCCAACTCTATTTGCGCGTGAGATGGAGCTGGATCCGCCGCAGGCGCTGCGGCTGCACATGAGGGGTTGTGGGAACAGTGGCACGTGGGTCGACGTCGAGTTCCCCGCCCCTCACGTCATGTACCTTCATTGAGGGTGGAAGACCTTCGCTCGCCTCCACAGCTTGACGGATGGGCTCGCTCTCCATTTCAAACTAATGGAGGGTGGCCTCCTCTCCGTCAAGATCTTCGGGCACTTCGGGACCCGTGTGAGGTGCTGTGTAGAGAGCTCCTCTGATGATGAAGACTCCTCCTCAAGCGAGAGTGGCGAGGAAGACAATGGCAGCAACGACGAGGGCAGTGGGCGGCAGGATGACGGGTCCGACTAGGTGTCGGGCGCCGCTCCGAGCGGCACCGACGTCCCCATCATCCGCGTCACCAGCTCCTTGAACTTCTCGGGGTCGTCTCCTTGGGCGGCTGGCGTAGGAAGGCTGCGGAAGAGGAAGAGGACGAGCGGCAAGGCCGTCAAGTTGGAGTACGCGGGCACCGACGCCTTCATCGTGTGTTGGCGTCCTGCCGCCTCGTCTTCGAGCTCTGCCTCCGGCGCTGCCATCACCATCCAGCCCTTGGACGTCCACCAGGATGTTCTCTTGGTGTCTTCTGCCACTCGTAGCTCGCCTAGGAGCCCCTTTTGCCCTTCTGCTTTCTTGTTCCATTTCCTGAGGAGAGGGACAAGAAAGGGATTATGGGCACTTTATATCTTTTTAGTCTTGTAAGCCTTCGGGCCTTTGTTAGCTCTAGAACTTGTAATCCCCTTGCGCATGTTTTTCATTTCGTATGAACGGTACCTGTACGGGATGTTTTTTAATGGAAAAGGGATGTTTGCCGGGATTTTCATTCGTGGGAGGAACCCACGGCAAGGGGTGAACCCTTGTCATCTTTAAGACAAACGTTTTTTTCCGCCCGGCAACAGGCCTTGTCGTCTCCCCACCTCGCTCAACCTTTCTCACGCTCTTGGCGGAGGCAGGGATGAGGTGGGCTTAGGCCCCACATTCCCCTTCTTCGCTGCCGCGGCTGCGACCAGATCCAGACCCAGGAGACAATCCTTGGGTGCCGAAAAAAGGGAGCACGGTAGCTTAGAGATAGAACAGGGTTTCACATATCCCAGTCCATAACGAAATGCATGATAGAGGATGAAGGACTTATCTGGATACGCAGCTCCCGGCGATTTTGGCTTTCCGTAGAGGGACCCTTGTTCTTGCAGCCCCCGGCAACTCTGGCTCGCCGGGGCTCGGGCGCCGGTCCGTCCTCCCCCTTTTTTTAGAACGGCTCGACAGGAATACTTACGTGCCCTGCCAACCAAAGAAAGATAGAGAGGAACATGGAGACACGCACTCGACCTCTAAGCTAGGGGTTAGCCGCAGCTAAGCATTATCAACCCTAACCAAGGAAGAGACTTAACCTAGCATGCATGCTATAACTTAGGGTGCCAGCGCTTCGTTTATTTATGCTCAGGGTCTGCACCTGGCTTTGTACAAAGGGTTACATGCCTTGCCAGGAAGGCTTGTACAAAAGGGTGTCTTGCCGGGAGGCCCGGCAGCCGCGCCTTATGGGTAAAACTTGCGAAGATCCTCGATGTTCCAGGAATTGCTCACTGGAATGGCGTCTTCGGTCTCCAGGCGGACTATGCCGGACCTGGTGACTAGTGTTACCTAATAAGGGCCTTCCCACTTCGGCGTCAACTTGTTGGAATTCTTGGCCGACTGAACGTGCCGAAGAACAAGGTCGCCTTCCTTAAGGCTCCGGGCATGAACCTTGCGGCTATGGTAGCGGTGCAAGGCTTGCTGGTAGCGTGCTGCTCTCACAGCCCCCCGGAGACGATCTTCCTCAAGGAGCGTCACATCATCTTGCCGCAATCGCTCTTGCTCAAGCTCATCATAAGCGAGCACTCGAGGTGACCCGTATATGAGTTCTGTGGGGAGAACTGCTTCTTCCCCGTAAACCAGGGCAAAGGGTGTCTGGCCGGTGGCTCGACTTGGCATTGTTCTGATTGACCAAAGAACCGCCAGCAACTCATCAATCCAGCGCCTTCCACTCTTGCGCAGCCTGTCAAAAGTTTTTGTCCTTAAGCCTCGCAAGACTTCAGCATTTGCCTTCTTTGCTTGGCCGTTGCTCCGTGGATGTGCCACGGAAGCAAAATAGACCCTGCTGCCGAGATCTTCAACGTATTGCATGAAGGCATGGCTTGTGAACTGTGTGTCATTGTCGGTGATGATCCTGTTGGGCACCCCGAAGCGGCACACTAGCCCTTTGAAGAACTTGATGGCTGACTGTGCTGTCACCTTCCTCACTGCTTCCACCTCTGGCCACTTTGTGAACTTGTCGATTGCGACGTACAAGTACTCAAAGCCCCCGATGGCACGGGGGAAAGGGCCCAGTATGTCGAGCCCCCAGACCGAGAAGGTCCAGGAGAGAGGGATAGTTTGAAGGGCTTGAGCTGGTTGATGAAGCTTTTTTGAATGGAACTGGCACGCTTCACACTTGGTGACTAGTGTCGTTGCATCCTGGAGGGCGGTGGACCAGAAGAAGCCTTGCCGGAAGGCCTTGCCGGCAAGGGCTCTTGACCCTATGTGGGAGCCACATATGCCTCCATGTATCTCTGCCAACAGCTTTAGTCCTTCCTCCCGGGGGATGCACATCAATTTCACCCCATTCGGTCTTCTTCTGTACAATACGTTATCAACGAATTGGTACAGGGCAGACCGGCGGGCTACTCTTTCTGCCTCTTCCTGCTCCTCAGGAAGCTCTCCCTTTTGAAGGAAACGGACGGTGTGCTGCGCCCATCCTGGGGCCTAGGGCTCGACGGCAAGGACCAAGGGCATCTCTTCTGCCGTGGGAGCGGTCGCCTCCACGGCCATGACCTGAGGTCCTGCCGAAGTTGGTCGCCCCGCGGCAGGATCGGCATCCACGGCAACATCTTCGCTAGCGGCTCCGGGGAGCTCGGTGGGGAAGTACTTGCCGGGGCCTAGCTTCCTGTGCTTGTTTTGCCCGGCTGACGGCTCAACGGATGGTTGGGTTAACTGAAGCACAAAGGTACCTGGTTCCACAGGTAGCTTGAGGGCAGCGCACTTCGACAGGTAGTCGGCAATGTCGTTCTCCGCCCGAGGGACATGCTCCGCTTGTATACCGTCAAAGTGCTCCTCTAGTTTCCTCACCTCATCTACGTAGCTTCCATCAACGGGCTTTGATAATCTTTGTTGACCTGCCTGACGACGAGCTGTGGGTCGCCCCTGACAATGAGCTTCTTAACTCCGAGGTCAGCCGCGATCCTGAGACCGGCAAGCAAACCCTCGTACTCGGCGGTGTTGTTGGTTGACATCTCCGGCGGAAAGTGCATCTGGATGACATACTTGAGGTGATCTCCGGTGGGTGCGACAAGCAGCACACCAGCACCGGCGCCTTGCAGCAAGGAGGCACCATCAAAGTACATGATCCAGTTGCAGCTCGTTTCCTTGCCCGGGAGAGTGGTATCCTGTATCTCTTCATCGGATGTCGAGGTCCATTCCGCAACAAACTCCGCCAAGACCCTGCTCTGAATTGTCGAGGTACTTTCAAACTTCAAACCGAAGCTTGACAGCTCCAGGGCCCATTCCACGATCCTCCCCGTTGCATCTGGGTTGTGTAGTATCCGTTGCAATGGGAGGCGGGTGACCACCGTGATCTCGTGCGCTTGGAAGTAGTGGCGCAGCTTCCTCGAGGCCATAAGGAGGCCGAAGAGCAGCTTTTGCACGCCTGAGTACCTCGACCTAGCCCCCTGCAAGAGGGAGCTGACGAAGTACACTAGGTGCTGCACTATTTTCTTCTTCTGCGCCTCTTCACCCGGTTGCGTGGGTCCTGCTGTGCTGCCGTCAGCCCTTGCTGGGGACTTGATCTTGCCGGGATCGAGCCCTGCTGGAGAGGGTTTCGGCCCGCCATATGTTGGCTCTGCTGCTGTCGCTGCCTTTTCATCGGCCTCTCTTTGCGCCACTAGTGTGATGCTAACCACCTGGTTTGTTGCCGCTAGATAGAGTAGCAACGGTTCTTGTGGTTTAGGCGCAACCAGCACTGGAGTAGAGGAGAGGTATTTCTTCAAATCCTGTAGCACTGCCTCGGCTTCTGGGGTCCACTCCACTGGCCCTGCTTTCTTCAAGATCTTGAAGAAAGGAAGGGCACACTCCGCGGACTTGGAGATGAACCGGCTCATGGCAGCAACGCAGCCAGTGAGCCGACGCACGTCCTTGACCCGCTTGGGTGCCTCAATCTGCTTGATGGCCTTGATCTTATCTGGGTTTGCTTCAATCTCGCGCTGAGACACAAAGAACCCGAGAAGCTTGCCAGACGGGATGCCAAAGACACACTTCTCAGGGTTCAATTTGAGGTTGATCTTGCGCAGGTTCCCGAATGTTTCCTCCAGATCTTGCACAAGGGTTGCTTTGTCCTTGGTTTTGATCACTATGTCATCCATATAAGCTTCCATATTTCTATGTAGCTAGGGCTCAAAACCAATTTGGACTGCTCTTGCAAAGGTCGAGCCAGCACTCTTCAAACCGAAAGGCATCCATAGAAAGCAATATGTACCACATGGGGTGATGAATGCTGTCTTTTCCTCATCTTCCTTTGCCATGAAGATCTGGTGGTATCCTGAGTAGGCATCGAGGAACGATAAGAGGTCACACCCAGCCGAGGAGTCAACAATCTGGTCGATGCGCGGCAACGGGAAAGGGTCCTTTGGATAGACCTTATTGATGTCTGTGTAGTCAATACATAGCCTCCATTTCCCATTTGCCTTGCGCACCACTACCGGATTGGCCAACCACGTCGGATGGAGTACTCCCCTCACCAAGCTTTCTGATTTCCTCCGTGATGAACTCTTGCCTCTCCAGAGCTTGCTTCCTGACTTTCTGCTTCACGGGCCATGCGTGAGGACAGACAGCAAGGTGGTGCTCAATCACCTCCCTGGAAACGCCGGGGATGTCGGAGGCTTGCCATGCAAACACATTGACATTCGCTCGCAGGAAGGTGACAAGCTCGCTTTCCTATTTGCTATCGAGGGTGGAGCTTATGGTAAAAGCTCCTCCCATGCCGTCCTCCTTGACGGGCACCTTCTTGGTCTCTGGTGGTGTAGCCCTGGAGTTCTTGCTCTTGCCGGCGGATCTCTCTGGCACGTTCTCAACGGAAGCGCAACACCCCGAAGAGGTGCGCTTGCCGGAGTGGGTGCGAGGGGTCTCACTGGTCTTCTTCTGCTCCGTGGCTCCATCGGCAGGAGCAGGTGCCTTAGCGGTTGCCACTGCAACCGCTTCCCGGTAGAGTTGGTCGGTGCAGATCAGCGCATCTTTCTTGTCAGAGGGGACGGTGATGATGTTCATCGGCCCGGTCATCTTCAGCATGTTGTAGGCGTAGTGGGAAGCCGCCATGAACTTGGCTAGCGCTGGGCGGCCGAGGATCGTGTAGTAAGGCAAGGGAATCTCGGCTACATCGAAAACAATCCTCTCCGTCTTATGGTTCAGCTCGCCTCTGAATGTCATGGGCAGCGTGATCTTTCCCTTTGGCTGACTCCTCCCCGGGTTGATCCCTTGGAACATACCCGTCTCCTCGAGGTCTCCATCAGGGATCTGCAGCCTTCTGACCACAACGGGCGAGATCAAGTTCAGGACGGCCCCGCCGTCTACCAACATCTTTGTCACCCTAAGGTTGCAGATTGTTGGTGAAACCAACAACGGCAAGCACCCGACCGCAGTAGTGTGGTCAGGGTGTGATGACCCGCAAGTATACGGGATAGTTGTAGCCTCTTTCGATAAGTAAGAGTGTCGAACCCAACGAGGAGCTAAAGGTAGAACAAATACTCTCTCAAGTCCTATCGGCCACTGATACGACTCTACGCATGCTTGACGTTCGCTTTACCTAGAACAAGTATGAAACTAGAAGTACTTTGTAGGAGTTGTTGGATAGGTTTGCAAGATAATAAAGAACATGTAAATAAAAAGTATGGGCTGTTTAGATAAAGATGCAATAAAGTAAATATAGCGAGTGTGGAAAAGTGGTGGTAAGAGTTGTGAAATTGTCCCTAAGCAATTGACTACGTTACTAGACCGGTAATCACTATTGCAATTCTATTTGAGGGAGAGGCATAAGCTAACATACTTTCTCTACTTGGATCATATGCACTTATGATTGGAACTCTAGCAAGCATCCACAACTACTAAAGATTCATTAAGGTAAAACCCAACCATAGCATTAAAGTATCAAGTCCCCTTTATCCCATACGCAAACAACCTACTTACTCGGGTCTGTGCTTCTGTCACTCACGCCACCCACCATAAGCAAACCATAAACATATTGCAAACCCTACAGCGGGAATCCCTCACGCTTGCTCGACACGGAGGGCACAATAGGACAGCACCAATAATAAAACATGCAACTCAAACCAATCATAGCAATTCATTAATCACCGATAGGACAATGAAAATCTACTCAGACATCATAGGATGGCAACATATCATTCGATAATAATATGAAGCATAAAGCACCATGTTCAAGTAGAGGGTACAGCGGGTTGCGGGAGAGTGGACCGCTGGATATAGATGGGGGAAGGTGATGGAGATGTTGGTGAAGATGGCGGAGGTGTTGGTGAAGATCGCGGTGATGATGATGGCCCCCAGCGGCGTTCCGGCGCCACCGGAAGCAAGGGGGAGAGAGCCCTCCTTCTTATTATTTTTCCTTGACCTTCTCCCTACATGGGAGAAGGGTTTCCCCTCTGGTCCTTGGCTCCCATGGCTTAGGAGGGGCGAGAGCCCCTCCGAGATTGGATCTATCTCTCTGTTTCTGCGTTCCCAGATTATACCCCTTCACCGTTTCTTTAATATCCGGAGATCCATAACTCCGATTGGGGTGAATCTTTCGCCCAGGTTTTTCTCGTAAAATTAGCTTTCTTGCGGTAAAATAAGAGCGTCAACCGCCTTACGGGGGGCCCAGGAGAGTCCAGGGCGCGCCTGCCTCCTTGGGGCGCGCCCCCTATCTCCTGGCCCCCTCGGGCACCGTCTCGCGTTGATTTTACTTCCCAAAAATCACAAATATTCCAAAATAATTCTCCGTCCGTTTTTATCCCGTTTGGACTCCGTTTGATATGGGTTTTCTGTGAAACATAAAACATGCAACAAACAGGAATTGGCACTGGGCACTGGATCAATATGTTAGTCCCAAAAAAATAGTATAAAAAGTTGCCAAAATTATATGAAAGTTGAAGAATACTGGCATGGAACAATCCAAAATTATAGATATGACGGAGAAGTATCAGCATCCCCAAGCTTAATTCCTGCTCGTCCTTGAGTAGGTAAATGATAAAAAAGATAATTTTTGATGTGGAATGCTACCTAGCATAATCTTGATCATATGTCTAATCATGGCATGAATATTAAGACACGAGTGATTCAAAGCAATAGTCTATCATTTGACATAAAAGCAATAATATTTTGAGCGTACCAATAAAACAATCATGTCTTTTCAAAACAACAAGGCCAAAGCAAGCTTAACCCTACAAAATCATATAGTTTGGCCATGCTTCATTTTCGTCACACAAAATGCCCCCATCATGCACAACCCCGATGACAAGCCGAGCAATTGGTTCATACTTTTTAGCGCGGTTCAACTTTTTCAACCCTCGCGCAATACATGAGCACAAGCCATGGATATAGCACTATGGGTGGAATAGAATATAATGACAGAGGTTATGTGGAGAAGACAAAAAGGGAGAAAGTCTCACATCGATGCGGCTAATCAACGGGCTATGGAGATGCCCATCAATTGATGTCAATGTGAGGAGTAGGGATTTCCATGCAACGGATGCACTAAGAGCTATAAGTGTGTGAAAGCTCAACAAAAGAAACTAAGTGGGCGTGCATCCAACTTGCTTGCTCATGAAGACCTAGGGCATTTGAGGAAGCCCATCGTTGGAATATACAAGCCAAGTTCTATAATAAAAAATTCCCACTAGTATATGAAAGTGACAACATAAGAGACTCTCTATATGAAGAACATGGTGCTACTTTGAAGCACAAGTGTGGAAAAAGGATAGTAACATTGCCCCTTTTCTTTTTCTTTTTTTTTTCTTTTTTTTGGTGGGCTTCTTTGGCCCCCTTTTTTATTTAGGCTTCTTTGGCCTTTCCTTTTTTTTCTTTTTTTTTTCTTTTTTTCATGGGGCAATGCTCTATTATGATGATCATCACACTTTTATTTACTTACAACTCAATATTACAACTCGATACTGGAACAAAGATATGACTCTATATGAATGCTTCCGGCGGTGTACCGGGATGTGCAATGATCTAGCGTAGCAATGACATCAAAAAACGGACAAGCCATGAAAACATCATGCTAGCTATCTTACGATCATGCAAAGCAATATGACAATGAATGCTCAAGTCATGTATATGATGATGATGGAAGTTGCATGGCAATATATCTCGGAATGGCTATGGAAATGCCATGATAGGTAGGTATGGTGGCTGTTTTGAGGAAGATATAAGGAGGCTTATGTGTGATAGAGCGTATCATATCACGGGGTTTGGATGCACCGGCGAAGTTTGCACCAACCCTCGAGGTGAGAAAGGGCAATGCACGGTACCGAAGAGGCTAGCAATGATGGAAAGGTAAAAGTGCGTATAATCCATGGACTCACATTAGTCATAAAGAACTCATATACTTATTGCAAAAGTTTATTAGCCCTCGAAGCAAAGTACTACTACGCATGCCCCTAGGGGGATAGATTGGTAGGAAAAGACCATCGCTCGTCCCCGACCGCCACTCATAAGGAAGACAAACAAAGAAACACCCCATGCTTCAAATTTGTCACACAACGATTACCATACGTGCATGCTACGGGACTTGCAAACCTCAACACAAGTGTCTCTACAATCCACAACCACCCACTAGCATGACTCTAATATCACCATCTTTATATCGCAAAACTATTGCAAGGAATCAAACATATCATATTCAGTGATCTACAAGTTTATGTAGGATTTTATGACTAACCATGTGAATGACCAATTCCTGTCATCTCTCTAAATAGATATAAGTGAAGCAAGAGAGTTTAGTTCTTTCTACAAAATATATGCCCATGCTCTAACGAATATAAGTGAAGCAAAAGAGCATTCTACAAATGGCGGTTTTCTATGTTAAGAGAAATAGGCAATCCAAACTTCAAATGATATAAGCGAAGCACATGAAGCATTCTATAAAGCCACACTCAAAAGATTTAAGTGAAGTGCAGTGAGCATTCTATAAATCAGCCAAGGACTATCTCATACGATCATGGTGCATAAAAGAAAAATGAAAACTAAATGAAAAAGACGCTCCAAGGTTGCACATATCACATGAACGAAACGAATTCGAAAACATACCGATACTTGTTGAAGAAAGAGGGGATGCCTTCCGGGGCATCCCCAAGCTTAGACGCTTGAGTCTCCTTGAATATTTAATTGGGGTGCCTCGGGCATCCTCAAGCTTGAGCTCTTGCCTCTCTTCCTTTTCCTCATATCGAGACATCCTCGATTAGACACTTCATCCACACAAAACTTCAACAGAAAACTCGGTAAGATCCGTTAGTATAATAAAGCAACTCACCACTCTAAGTACTGTTGCAAACCAATTCAAATTTTGTTTTTTCATTGTGTCTACTGTAACATAACTTTTTCATGGCTTAATCCACTGATATAAATTGATAGATTCATTAAAACAAGCAAACTATGCATCAAAAACAGAATCTGTCAAAAACAGAACAGTCTGTAGCAATCTGAACATCCACCATACTTATGGTACCCCAAAAATTCTATTAAAATTAGGAAAAATAAAAAATTTGTATAGGAAGACAGTGCAAAAGGAATCAGAACCAATTGGAGTTCCAGTTAGAAATGTAAAATCGTGCACCACAGCCAAAGTTTCTGTCCTGCACCGTACAAACCAACAAGCAATGTAAACATCCTAAAGGCAAACCTTGGCACATTATTATAATACAATGGAATTGTACAAGGGGATAATTATTTTTGATGAAAATTTTCTGTAATTAAGATTCACAAAGTTTCCGTGAGCATGAATAAAGTTCAAGGAGCTCTCCCACTTCAACAATGCTTGTCTCTCTCATTTTCACTTTCCTTTTTGAAAAGTTTTTAGGTTCCCCTCTTTATTTTTTTGTTTTTAAACTGTATGAAAGCACTCAATAGAAATAAATGACTCTCTAAAACTTCCGGGTTGTCTCCCTGTCAGCGCTTTCTTTAAAGCCATTAAGCTAGGCATTTAGTGCTCAAGTAATGAATCCACCCGGATCCCAAGGTATATCAAAGCCAATTTTAATTAACAATGATTTGTAATTTAGTAGTGAGCACAAAGTAACATATATCAAGAAACAACAAAGTCTAACTCTCTTCCTATGCATCGGCATGTCATAAAAGAACAATTCATGCACACCAAGTAAAGGCCAATGCATAGTATAAGCAATTTCTTGCAATTCTATCGTGTTGGAAACATAGAGAGGTGGAGACATAGTTCCTATCTCATAATAATTGCAAGTAGGAGCAGCAAGAACATGCATATTATATCTATTAAAATCATCTTGTGCAATGGTAAAAGGCAACCCATCAATATAATCCTTACCAAGTGCAAATTTCTCCGATATAGTGTAGGTTGGAGAATTAAAAAAGATAATAGGACTATCATGCGTGGGTGCAATAGCAACAATTTCATGTTTAACATAAGGAACTATAGCAAGTTCATATCCATAAGCATAATTCATATTGGCATCTTGGCCACAAGCATAGCAAGCATCATCAAAAAGGGATATTTCAAGAGAATCAACGGGATCATAACAATCATCATAGCATTCATCCTTCGGTAAGCACGAAGGGGAATTAAACAATGTATGAGTTGAAGAGTTACTCTCATTAGAAGGTGGGCACGGGTGATCAATCCACTCTTCCTCCTTTTGTTCTTTGCTCTTCTCATCATCTTTTTCATCCAATGAGCTCATAGTTTCATCAATTTCTTCTTCCATAGCTTCCTGCAAAATATTAGTCTCTTCTTGGACAACGGAGACTTTCTCAATAAATGCATTAATATAGTAATTGTATTCATAATTTTCATAGCAATATCTAAGTATAGCAAGATTTTCAGGCCTATAAACATCATCATCTAAAGCTTCATACTTTTCAAATAAATATTCAATTTCATAAGCAGCCTTAAAAGCAACAAATTCTTCTATTTGTTCCACATCATAGTAATCATATATACCATTAGCATAAGAAGCTAAGGTTTCATTATCATTAAATTTGCATGAAAAGGGAAGGTGTGGATCCTTCATCCTAGAGCAACAAGTAATATCATATCTCAAGCATAGATCCCGGGCATACCAACGCAACATAATAAATTGATCCCATAATAGTTTCCCTTTTTGTGTCGAGCGATAATCCCTAAAGTATTCACGTTGATCCAACGTGTCTCCCATTATAAAGTTGAATGGGGTTTTCTCAGGATTATCAAAGTAGTACATAATATCTTTCACATAATGAGAATCGAGGGTTTTAGGAGTTACCCCATCTCTATGAGCAGCAACTACACCTAATTTTTTTGGTATTTTGCGTTCCATATCCATAACTAAAGATAGAGAACAACTTAGAACAACAAATAAAAAATTACTTAGTGATAAAGCAAACAAGCACACACGATAATATTCACCCCACGCTATGACTCCTCGGCAACGACGCCAGAAAAAGGTCTTGATGACCCGCAAGTATACGGGATAGTTGTAGCCTCTTTCGATAAGTAAGAGTGTCGAACCCAATGAGGAGCTAAAGGTAGAACAAATATTCTCTCAAGTCCTATCGGCCACTGATATGACTCTACGCACGCTTGACGTTCGCTTTACCTAGACCAAGTATGAAACTAGAAGTACTTTGTAGGAGTTGTTGGATAGGTTTGCAAGATAATAAAGAACACGTAAATAAAAAGTAGGGGCTGTTTAGATAAAGATGCAATAAAGTAAATATAGCGAGTGTGGAAAAGTGGTGGTAAGAGTTGTGAAATTGTCCCTAAGCAATTGACTATGTTACTAGACCGGTAATCACTATTGCAATTCTATTTGAGGGAGAGGCATAAGCTAACATACTTTCTCTTCTTGGATCACATCACTTATGATTGGAACTCTAGCAAGCATCCGCAACTACTAAATATTCATTAAGGTAAAACCCAACCATAGCATTAAAGTATCAAGTCCCCTTTATCCCATACGCAAACAACCTACTTACTCGGGTCTGTGCTTCTGTCACTCACGCCACCCACCATAAGCAAATCATAAACATATTGCAAACCCTACAACAGGAATCCCTCATGCTTGCGTGACATGGAGGGCACAATAGGACAGCACCAATAATAAAACATGCAACTCAAACCAATCATAGCAATTCATCAATCACCGATAGGACAACGAAAATCAACTCAGACATCATAGGATGGCAACACATCATTGGATAATAATATGAAGCATAAAGCACCATGTTCAAGTAGAGGGTACAGCGGGTTGCGGGAGAGTGGACCGCTGGATATAGATGGGGGAAGGTGATGGAGATGTTGGTGAAGATGGCGGAGGTGTTGGTGAAGATCGCGGTGATGATGATGGCCCCCAGCGGCGTTCCGACGCCACCGGAAGCAAGGGGGAGAGAGCCCCCCTTCTTCTTCTTCTTCCTTGACCTTCTCCCTAGATGGGAGAAGGCTTTTCCCTCTGGTCCTTGACTCCCATGGCTTAGGAGGGGCGAGAGCCCCTCCGAGATTGGATCTATCTCTCTGTTTCTGCGTTCCCAGATTATACCTCTTCACCGTTTCTTTAATATCCGGAGATCCGTAACTCCGATTGGGGTGAATCTTTCGCCCAGATTTTTCTCGTAAAATTAGCTTTCTTGCGGCAAAAGAAGAGCGTCAACCGCCTTACGGGGGGGCCAGGAGAGTCCAGGGCGCGCCTGCCTCCTTGGGGCGCGCCCCCTATCTCCTGGCCCCTCGGGCACCGTCTCGTGTTGATTTTACTTCCCAAAAATCACAAATATTCCAAATAAATTCTCCGTCCGTTTTTATCCCGTTTGGACTCTGTTTGATATGGGTTTTCTGCGAAACATAAAACATGCAACAAACAGGAACTAGCACTGGGCACTGGATCAATATGTTAGTCCCAAAATAGTATAAAAAGTTGCCAAAAGTATATGAAAGTTGAAGAATATTGGCATGGAACAATCAAAAATTATAGATACGATAGAGACATATCAGGGTGGTCCTCAGTGTCAAAGATGATGGGTGTGCCGGACCATTTCAGCGGCTTCTGCGCGTCAAACGATGGTCCCACCGCAGTGACCTCGCGCGCCCACTGCTTGTGTTGGCGGTGAGATGTATGCAGCGAGGGGCCACCATCGATGCACATGGCCTCTATGGCTTTCTGAAACTCGTGGTCACCGGACTCGTCGTCCTCGTCACGATCATTGTCTTCTTGCTTCTTGTCGCGGTCCCGGGCGGGCCTCTCTTGCTGATTATCCTTGCTGCGGCGGCCTCGTTAGCTGCCATGTTTCTTGCCGGATCCTTCGGCACCATCTGGGACTTTATCCTTGTCCCGCCGCTCAGACTCGGCTTTTTGCTTCTCGGCGAGCAGCTCTACTTGCCGGCAGTTTTGGAGATCGTGGCCCTTGGTGCGGTGGATCTTGCAGTACTGCTTGTCGGAGCCTCCTGGCTTGTCGGCAACCGCCAAGGCCGAGCAAGCGTCACACCCGGCAACCTCCTTGCCGGGGTCGCTCGCCTTGGTCTTCTTAGTGGTACCGGTGTCATCGGATCCCTCAACGGCAAGCACGGCCTTGCCCTTGCGCTTCCTATTGCGGCATCAGCCCTTCTTTGCTAGGGTGGCGGTATCGCCAGTGGAGTTGGTTTCCGCACCGGCATCTTCACCGGGGTACTTCCTTCTCTCCTCGGCACGAGCGCACCGATCGGCCAGAACATAGAGCTCGACCACATCCTTAACCTTGTTCATCGCCAGTTCTTCACGCATCTTGCGATTGCGCACATTCTGATGGAACGCACTGATCACGGCGGCGGGATGAACATCGGGGATGTTGTACTGCACCCAGCTGAATCTTTGGATGTACTTGCGTAGGTTTTCTCCTTCCTTCTAGGGGATGATGTGCAAATCACTCGCCTGGCCATGCGCTTGGTGACCTCCGGTAAAGGCACCAACAAACTCATGGCACAGACCCGCCCAAGAAAAGATGGAGTCCACCAGCAAGTGCATCAACCATGACATAACATTAGGCTTAAGTGCCAACGGGAGGTAGTTGGCAAGCACCTTATCGTCGCGGGCCCCAGCAGCTTGCATCGCGATGGTGTAGATGTTGAGGAACTCTGACGGGTGAGTCTTGCCGTTGTACTTCTCGCCAACGTCGGGTTTGAATGTACGGTAGGAGGGCCACTGGAACTGCCGCAGCTCACGGGTGAAGGTCGGACAACCCACCTCGTAAGGTAGGCCGCTGTAGCCTCCCGGCGCTGGGTGATCCGTGGCAGGCTCTGCCCGCCTGTCCGACTGGTGGCGCGCGTCACGTTGGCGCTCGATCGTAGTTCAAGCGTCCGCATGAGCCCGCTCCCGAAGGACTTGGCGCTGATCGCGGTTGGTCCGCGGGTCGGACGATGCAATGGAGATATCATCACGAGCGTCGCCACAATGGGCCGACGCCCGGGGCAGTCGGGATGGAGGTGAGGAGTACACCGTGGCCGCGTCGCCTCCGGCGTGGCCTCCGCTTGCACGTGGCAGCCCGACGGAGCAACGATCAACGGGTTCCGCTAGCCGCAGCCCGTCGTTGTTGGCGATGTCGACGAGGCTCCAGACGGTGGCCCTCCATTCGTCGAGCTTCTCCGTGGCGGGAGGAAAATCG
The DNA here is from genome assembly GCF_018294505.1 of Triticum aestivum. Taxonomy (NCBI): domain Eukaryota; kingdom Viridiplantae; phylum Streptophyta; class Magnoliopsida; order Poales; family Poaceae; genus Triticum; species Triticum aestivum. The sequence continues at coordinate 567,367,483 of NC_057813.1, forward strand.
AGGAGCAGCTGCACGCGCGCCAGGGCTTCCGCCGGTGTGGGTGGCGGCAAAAGCTGGGTGGACCGCGATGCGCCTCGACTCCTAACCATGTTAGAAGGAGCTGCGTCGCGGCTCCGCAGCCGTTCGCCACGTCCATTAGTACCTCGGCATGCATGCTGGCCCTCTTCTTCATTTGATGGACACACGGGACTCTTCCCAGGGCGGCGTGCAGGGTCACTGACAAGATGACGCCGCTCGTCACGCACAACCTGAGAGGAGCGCACCGTGGGCGCCGGTGTTGGTGTCTTGGAGACCATCGTGCCGCCGCCTGGCAGGACGGCGGCACCCTTGGAGGGCCCCGCGCCGCTTGCGGGGGGCCTGACTCCGTCTCTGGAGCCTGCGGTTGGTGGCTCGTCGCCCGACGCATGAACGACGCCGCTCGCCAAGCCCAGACCATCAGGGCGATGTGGATGTTCGCAGGCCGCGCCACAGGTCCTCTCTGCGACCGGCCCGCTACCGGTCCGCGTCAGTACCAAACCGGTCCCGGACGAACCGATCGTGGTGGTCGCCTTCTTCTTAGGAGCCATGGCGATGAAGAACAACTAGGCCAACTGCTGGACCAGATTCTCACAATAGCGCTCCCCCTACCTGGCGCGCCAAAGATGTCGGTGGGAAACGACACCTATGGGATCACTGGAATCCCTTCTATGGTTGCAGGGCGCGGGGATCATGAGAAGAGTAGGACTAACAGGTGACACAAGGAGGATTTACCCAGGTTCGGGCCGCAAATATGCGTAAAACCCTACGATCCTGCTTTGGTGGATGTATTAGTGCTCTCGAGCTCTCGAACTAGCTCTGGGTGCTGAGGGGTTCAAAAGAACCGAATCCCCTCTCCGTGCGCCATGGGCCTCCTTTTATAGGCGAAAGGGGCCGCCACACTGGCACACAGGAGGTGGAAAGTGCTACAGTATTGTGAGTTTATCGCTAGCATTACAGGACAAGACGCATTTAATGCGAGACTTAGGTGTCCCTTTGCTTTATCGGGGACGGGAACGAGGCCCGTCCCGTCCATCGCCGCTCCTTCATGCTTCGACACGCGCCCTGGCCAGCGATGCACGCGGCGCCATGTAGGCAGGCAGGCAGCTGAGGTGGCGCGGTGGTGGAGCCTCCACGAAGGATTGCATGCTGCCACGCAGGTGCCTACCTAGCTGGTTGAGTTGGCAGCTGCATGCGAATGGCGGTGAAGACTTGGTTGGCGCGGGCCTGGCGGTGGCCCTACCGGTGCGCTTGGCGAGGGCTTCGTCGGGTGGCCCGACAAAGGTCTTGCCGGGTAGCCCGGCAAGGGTCTTGCCGTGGCGCGCTGGTTTCCTCGGCAAGGGCCCTCGCCGGGGGTCTCATGGGTTTCTTCGGTGAGGATGGTTGCCTTCCTATCCTCATTTGGTCTTGTCTTTTCCTCGTCTTCACAAAGATCTGCATGCCACAACAGAAGTGCCTCCCGAGCCTTGCCCCAACGTGTTTGTCGAATGTTGGTGGGCTCAAGGGTGGCTCACTTTGGCTGGCGCGGGCGAGCTGCCCCGGCAAGGGTCTTGCCGGGGTCGCTGAGGCTGCCCCAACAAGGGTCCTTGCTGGGGGAACCTGCCACACCCATCTGATCCTTGTGGTCTTGGTCCTTGTTGTTGCTTCGTTTGCCTTGTGGCCTCGGCTTCTCTTCGGCTTCCCCTTCCTGCCGTGTTTGTGCGTGGCCATGGTGGGAGGCTCTGACTGCCCGTGCACAAGTAAAGGTGTCAAAAGGAGAACCCCTACTTTTGTACACCGACATGCCCACATACCTTTCGACAACTATATGAACTAACCGGACGAAATTCGTGCAAACAAAGCAAATTTCAAACTAACCGGATGAAATTCATTACATTTCGAAAACTTTTCCTACAAACTGGACAAAATTCATTACATATTTCGCACAAACCGTACTAAAACCTACTGTAAACCTAATCTAAGCGATCGTCGGCGCCCGACCACCATGTCCGACCATGAACCTGAGAAAGCCGGCCATTGCCTTTGCCTCCTCCTCATCCGCCTCGATAACCTCCTCCTCCGAAGCACAAGGTTTTGAAGATTTCCGCCTCCACGTCACCGTCAAGCAGCTAATCAGCCGCCGATGTTTACCCCACCAAGCTTGGCGTCGACTGAGTGGAGTAGCGGCGGCCTTCCTACGACCAGAACGGCGGCAACCTACCGTGTACTACTCTTCCTCGCTGCCGGCTGCGCCCGCGCACACGCGCCGACTTCATGGTCGTTGTCGGTGTCAAAACCGGCGGATCTCGGGTAGGGGGTCCCAAACTGTGCGTCTAGGCGGATGGTAACAGGAGACAAGGGACACAATGTTTTACCCAGGTTCGGGCCCTCTTGATGGAGGTAAAACCCTACGTCCTACTTGATTAATATTGATGATGTGGGTTACAAGAGTAGATCTACCACGAGATCAAGGAGGCTAAACCCTAGAAGCTAGCCTATGGTATGATTGTTGTTCGTCCTATGGACTAAAGCCATCCGGTTTATATAGATACCTGAGAGGGCTAGGGTTACACAGAGTCGGTTACAATGGTAGGAGATCTACATATCCGTATCGCCAAGCTTGCCTTCCGCGCCAAGGAAAGTCCCATCCGGACACGGGACGAAGTCTTCAATCTTGTATCTTCATAGTCTTGGAGTCCGGCTGATGATGATAGTTCGGCTATCTGGACACCCCCTAGTCCAGGACTCCCTCAGTAGCCCCTGAACCAGGCTTCAATGACGACGAGTCCGGCGCGCATATTGTCTTCGGCATGGCAAGGCGGGTTCCTCCTCCGAATAATTTATAGAAGATTGTGAACAACAGGATAGTGTCCGGCTCTACAAAATAAATCCCACATACCACCGTAGAGAGAATAATATTTACACAAGCTCAATCTGCTGACGTATTTCGTGGCGTGACGTCACACCACTACCAAGCCTTTACTCGAATTGTTTTTATTGTACCACCTCAGCGCGTTTAGCGAAGCGGTTTCCTTGGCACGTCTTGTCGAAGCAGAGATCGTGTTCCCCTTATTCTGGGATTCCCATCAATACGGACGTGGGTAACCCAACCGCGCCCGTTGCCACGCCCCCTCCATCGAAGGCGGGTTCCAAACGGTCACGGGGACGACTCTTGGTATTCTTCCTCTTTATAACGAGACCAAGGCCCGTTCTTTTTCTTCAGTCCTCAATCGAATCTGCCTCTCGCCCCAAGTTCCAACACCCAGGGCTCCAGATTCGGATACTTTCGACCTTTGACAATGTTCGGCCCCGACCTACGAGGCCGGTGGATGCCCTCTTCCATCACGGAAGAAGACATGCTAAAGCTGAGAGACGCCCGGTACTTGACCTACGAGATTTCGTATAGGTTGCCTGCCCGAGGGCAAGTTATTCCTACTCCCGAGCCCAGCGAGAGCGTCGTGTTCATGTCTCACCTCCGTCGGGGTTTAGGCTTCCCGATGGATCCCTTCGTGAGGGGGCTCATGTTTTACTATGGGCTGGAATTCCATGACTTGGCTCCGGAGTCCATCCTCCAAATCTCATCATTCATTGTCGTCTGCGAAGCCTTCCTCCGCACTACCCCTCACTTCGGCTTGTGGCTCAAAACCTTCAACATGGAGCCGAAGATGATAGAGGGGCGTCAGGCAGAGTGCGGCAGGGCGATTATAAGCAAGAGGGCCGATGCTCCATGGCCCGAGGGCTCTTTTCAGGAGGAGCTCGGCTTGTGGCAACAGGAGTGGTTCTATATCACCGCTCCCAGGGGCAGCAGGCAGAGGCCGCCGCCCGTCTTCTGCTCGGGCCCTCCACAACGGCTGACGTCATGGGTCAACAAGGGGCTTAACTGGGGGCCGTCCAAAGACGTACCCCTATTGCAGGACCGGATTCGAGGCCTCCAAGAAAGGGAGATTAATCTGGTCGTAGTGGCACAGGTTATGCTGATTGGGCGCCTTCTGCCCTGCAAACGTCGCCCCCTCCGCCTGTGGGAATTTAATCCGAAGGGGGCACGAGCTCTCCAACACTTCATGGGTTTGACACCCGCGGAGATGTACAAACTGTTCTTCGGATCGCAAGAGATGCGTTCGGACTTGACCGAGGACGCTAGCCTAATCTGCAATCGCCCGGATACTCAAGTAAGTAGCCCTGTGTCCGGACATATTGTCCATTTATTTATCATGGGTTTGCCGTTTAACCAGCTATCTCTTGGACAGGAGTGGATAGCGCAAGCAAAACTGATACGGTGTCCGGCCCCCCTCTCTGAGACCACGCTGGATCCCGTGTTAGTCAAAATTTTGGAGGTTGCGCCTTCAGAGGAGGGCAAAGGGGGGCACAGGGAAACTACCACCTCTGTCAAGGAGGCTTTCAGTAAGGGGGGAATCGAGAGTCCCTCCTTCCAGGGGGAGAAGAGGACTGCTTCCGAAGATCCGGAGGCCAAGGCCTCAAAGCGGGGAAAGAAATCTGCACCGGAAGGTCCTGCGCCGGGAAGAGCCCCGGCCGTACTGTCTCCTCAGAGGAATCAGCCCTCCAACGAGCCGTAAGTAAAAAAGGGGGGGATTTTGTAATAGGGAACACCCCTGCTTTATTTCTAAGGGTAACCAAAGTTTTCACCTTGTAGTTCGGATCTCAGCCCATCTCAGCAGAGCTCATCTTCGGGGGACCTTCGTCCGGAGATGATGGAGAGCGAAACGCCTCCATCTGCCGCCCCGTCGGGCGGGGCGGACGACCCTGAGGTGTCGTCACGGAGGGTCTCCCCGAGTCCGGCGGGGCCGGAGAGTCCGGCACCCATTGGAGTACGGCCGGTGGAGCTGCAGGATTTGCTCAAGAGGGCGTCTATCTCAGAAGATCACCGCACATTAATGAGTATGGTGATTGAAAGGATCTCATCCGCCGAGAGCAGGTTGTATGAGGCCGTCGGAAGCTTGCTGACGGGGTTTGAGGTACGCAAAAAATGACATACCTTTTGACAGATTTGCACATGAAGTGCGCCCTGTATAGATAGTAGCCCCTGAGACTTGGTATGCTGTCGAAAGCGACAGCGTGCCAAGGATCATAATCTCAGTTATAGAATGTCACCTTTCCTATGCAGGTGGCGAAACGTTCGGTGGCCAGCCGGACTGATGGAATTGCCGAGCTGAAGAGGCAACTCGATGTTGCGGATGCGGACATCGCGCTGGTTAATAAACGACTTGATGAGTCACAAGGTAGGTGGTTGCTCCGTGGTCGCCTAGTAAGGGAGCTGCCGCCCATTCCTTACAATTTGTATGCTTGATGCAGATGGTGCCGCTGCTATGGAAGACCTTCGAGCAGAGCTTGCTTGAGCCAAGGAGCAGGCCAGGAAAAGTGATGCGGCTGCCTTGAAGGCAGCGGAAGAGCTAAAAGCCGAAAAGGCTGCTCACTGCCGAAGCAGGGAAGAGATGGCCGGAATGGCCTTGAAATTGAAAGATGCTACCGAACGCTGTGAGGTTCTTGAAGGAGAACGCCGAGTGGAGCAAGAGGACCTGAAGAAGGCCGCCGCCGAAGCCAAGGATGCCTGCGGTGCGATGCGGGCTATGAAGGAGGAACTGCGTCAGGCCGAAGACATTGCGGCTGGAAAGCCCTTTCTACTGCGTAGGAAGTTTATGGATCGAAGTATGCTCAGTTGGGCCAATTGTGTGGTGCGGAGGATCCTTATCTGGATTTGGTGGCAAGTGCCGCGGACGCAGTCGTGCACTCCGAAGCCAGGAGGATCACGAAATGGAAGAGCTTTTCTGGTCTCAATTCCATAGTCCGGAGCGTCCACTCCCGTTGGCTGATCGACTGGCTGAGTGGGCTGAGCTGAATAGATTGTCCGGACCTGCCATGACGGATGTAGTCGCTCATCTGTGGCCGGAAAGGCCCTAGCCGAAGAGTTATTTTGGCTTGTTGCAGCAATTCCTTGGGGCGGTGCCGCATATCAAGGCGATGAATCGGTCGGCATGCATAGAAGGTGCACGTATGGCTCTCGCCCATGTGAAGACATACTGGGCGGACATGGATGCCACCGCTGTTGCATCTCGGGGTTCGGACAAAAGCTGATTACCCGCCGAGCACTATTTTGAGGAAGTCATGTAGGGCGCTCGTTTAATAGAGTCGCAGTGCTCGAAAGATGTCATGTTCAAATGACGTGTATGATTTGTGAGATCATGTTTATAATGCAATAGCTTTTTATACTTGTGCGTTCAAGTATTGAACTATCTCCTGTGCGGCCGTATATGTATGTATAACCTGAAAGATGGCAGTCTTTGGCTTCAGCCCCCATGCACATGGTGCGGGGGTGTTTGCAAAAAGAAAAGCGTTTTTTCACACTTACTCCAACGTCTTGGTCCTTTTGAAGGAGGTGATAGCGTAGCAAACTAGGCAACCGGACTATAATGCTTTATCACTTTCACTTACTCGGGTCGCTAGTACTGCATCTAGCCAGCCAGCTGTCTTCCCCTGCGCAAAAGCGGGTCATGAGGCTTGTTAGTGTGGCCATTGTGCTTGGATTTTCCTGGCCGAGGTGTCTTGCAAGCCATTCGTCTCGGACGTTGTGCTTAAAGGCTGCTAAGGCTTCGGCGTCCGGACAATCGACTATTTGGTTCTTTTTGGTGAGGAACCTGTTCCAGAATTTGCATGCTGACTCTCCGGGCTGTTGAGTTATGTGACTTAGATCGTCTGCATCCGGAGGGCGGACATAAGTCCCCTTTAAAAATTGCTCGAAACGCATCCTCGAGCTCTTCCCAACTTCCAATGGTATTTTCTGGGAGGCTTTTGAGCCAATGCCGAGCTGGCCCTTTGAGCTTGAGGGGTAGGTATTTTATGGCATGGAGATCGTTTCCTCTGGCCATATGTATGTGTAGGATATAATCCTCAATCCAGACTTCGGGGTCTGTTGTTCCGTCATATGCCTCTATGTTTACGGGTTTGAATCCCGCTGGAAATTCATGATCCAGTACCTCATCGGTGAAACATAGTGGGTGTGCGGCGCCCCTGTATTTGGGTGTGCCGTTGTCTTCAAACGCTCGGCGGGTTGTGTTGCTTCCTGGAGTCTTCTTTTTTGGCCCATAGATAGACCTGACCGGGTCATCCTTTTTCCGAGGATCTTTATGCTGATCGTGTGCCGGCTTGTGTGCAGAGCCCCTTGCTGCTCTTAGCCTGTCATCTGGTCGTCTATCCGGCCAGGCGGCCTCTTTCTTTTTTGACTGCGGGGGCTCTAAGTCCTCCTCGTCGAATTCGGGCAGCAGCTTGCGCTTTGGGTAGCTCTTTGCCTGGCGACTAGCGCCATATTTATCTGTGGTATTGAGTACTTTGCTCCATCTCATTCTGAGTGCGTCCTCCGCTGTTTTGAGCTTCCGCTTTTGCTTCTTCAAACTTCTTGCAGTAGAGACGAGCCTTTTATGAAGGTTCTTATGCTCTGGTGATGTGTTCGGTGTGAGATCGTCTAGGCTCTTCTTTTCGTCGGGGATGGGTTGCTTGGTGGCATGTTCGCCGTCCACTGCTTCGCCCAGCTCTAGGGCCGGGTCCGTATGGGTGCCGTTTTTATCGAGGCGGGACTTTGGGCAGCGCTTGCGTCGCTGTTTTGGTTGTTTATTGGGGGAGTTGTCCTCCGCCACGTCCCGTCGTTCCTCATTATCGCTTCCTTTTGGTGTATCCACCATGTATACGTCGTGAGTTGGGGTGTCTTTCCAGTGCCCGATAGGCGCTGGTTCTTGGTCGTCTCCGGCATCGTCATCCATACCGTCGATGTCTTCGGAGTTGAAGTCTAGCATGTCGGTTAAATCGTGGACAGTGGCTACTAAGTGGGTGGTGGGTGGGCTTTGAATTTCTTCATCGTATGCAACCCAACCGTCTTGACCGCAGTCCGGCCAGTGCTATCCTGATAATGAGAGATACTTTAGCGAACTCAAGATGTCGCCGAAAGGTGAGCATTGAAAGATGTCTGCGGCAGTGAACTCCATGATCGGCGCCCAACCGGATTCGATTGGAGGGGGCGCGGGAGGTTCGGAGTCCGGCAAGGAGTCCGGCACCTCGGAGTCACGAGCTTCATTAGGGACAAGGTCAGTGTTTGGCTCTATCGCCGTAGAGATCGCAGCCCCTGAGGCGGTGTCTAGCCATCCGTCCTCGATCTGCGCAGCCGGCTCCGAATTGAAGATCGGAGCGGACTCGAGTGCGGCCTCCAGGATACTGTCCGGCTGCAGAGTTAAATCGTGCCCATCATGACAGTGCGGCACGCTCGGCTGTGGCTCGAATCCATCGACGATCAAGTCCCCGCGGATGTCAGCCATGAAGTTCAAACTTCCAAATCTGACCTGACGGCCAGGGGCGTAGCTTTCGATCTGCTCCAGATGGCCAAGCGAATTGGCCCGCAGTGCGAAGCCGCCGAATACGAAGATCTGTCCGGGGAGGAAGGTCTCGCCCTGGACTGCGTCGTTGTTGATGATCGAAGAAGCCATCGAGCCTATCGGTTACGACACAGAAGAACTCTCAATGAAAGCACCAATGTTGGTGTCAAAACCGGCGGATCTCGGGTAGGGGGTCCCGAACTGTGCGTCTAGGCGGATGGTAACAGGAGACAAGGGACATGATGTTTTACCCAGGTTCGGGCCCTCTTGATGGAGGTAAAACCCTACGTCCTGCTTGATTAATATTGATGATGTGTGTTACAAGAGTAGATCTACCACAAGATCAAGGAGGCTAAACCCTAGAAGCTAGCCTATGGTATGATTGTTGTTCGTCCTATGGACTAAAGCCATCCGGTTTATATAGATACCGGAGAGGGCTAGGGTTACACAGAGTCGATTACAATGGTAGGAGATCTACATATCCGTATCGCCAAGCTTGCCTTCCACGCCAAGGAAAGTCCCATCCGGACACGGGACAAAGTCTTCAATCTTGTATCTTCATAGTCTTGGAGTCCGGCTGATGATGATAGTTCGGCTATCCGGACACCCCCTAGTCCAGGACTCCCTCAGTCGTGGTGGCGGAGGGTGGGCCCGAGGGGGGGGGTGCCGGCGATCTCCTTCATTTGCTCCTGCGACAATACATCGAAGAGAGCTTTGGAGCGCACCCGGAGCGGAGCCGCCGATGTCCCTCGTCCGCTCCTGCGACAGTACGTCCAAGAGAGCTTCGGAGCGCCAGGAGGCCATGGTTGGAGTGGTGCTGACAGAAGGAAGGGACCGGAGGAGAATAAGTGTGGGTCTTTGGCTATGGCTGGGAGCTGGGGCTCAAGTTAATATAGCGGGCGAATGGCAATGAGCCGCGGCAGACGGATGGACAACTGGCGCTGGAGTAGGTTTGTCGGGCGTGAATGCGGACACTACTTCAGTGACTTAACTGCATATGCGTTGGGTTACTGACATGTGGGCCCAACGGGCATCTGGCCCGCATGTCAGTGACACACCAATTGCACCTGCAGTTAAGTTCGGTAAATGCGGCATTGACGTTCTGGAGAGACTGTGACCGTTTCAGGCGGGAAGCGTGCGCTAGCGATGGAAGGGGTTTCGGTAGGCTAGGGCGGTCAGACGCTGGCGTGGTGGTGAAGTGTGAACTCATGGATGACGAGCCTTTGAAGCATATGCGGCACATATTGACAACCGCTCTTGTCGCCAGCTAGCCTTCGACGACCACCATAGACACCACACAACCATGCATAACTTACGAATAATGGACGAATCGATCAGACACACACTCGTGTGAAGTGGCACTAAGATCGGTCGCTCACGATAGTACATACTCCGTACCATACTACCATAGTACCCTCTCTAGCTAGGCTGTTTTATAGATTGTCATTGTGATGGACGATATACATGAGCAAGGCGCTCCGAGTATGACCGTTGGTGTTGAGCCAGGTGAATACATGCTCGGCATTCGCGTAGGCCTCCATCAAACGTCTAAACAGTAATGTCAGGCACCACCGGGGTGCGCATGTGATTGGCTCGCCGTTTGCGTTGCGCCATGAGTAGGACCTTGATTTAGAGGGCGACATGCATGCATTAGCATGCTTTGACAACGTGAGCGTGAGTGTCTGACGCGAAGTATTTCATTTTCATTTGGCTGACAAGGGTGCGTTGCAGCGACGAGTCCGTGGTTTGATTCCCCACATATGCATAATTTTGGTTTTTATAGTATTTCTTTCTCCATTGACAGGTAGGCCCGCGTAGATAGATAAAGAACACGAGCTAATGAGGTGCATGCGGACTGTTTGACTGGTCAATCGGACAAATACGGAGCTATACGCTGAGCCAGTGACCGTATAATCACCATATCTCGTATACAATGATCAAAGTGAGCTATCAAGACAAGTTCGATGACCGCCAATGCATTTTACTCGGTAATAAATGATCAGGATTGATGGGGAATCCAAATTTCCTTCGTCTTCTGTCCTTGAGCTCTTGACAAACCAATGCACTATACGGTTGTCCGGCCACTCCACCCTAGAGCTCTTACCAAGCGTCATTCATGCCACCGCGCCGCATACCAACCGGTAAGGCAGTGATGGCATCCCGCCGCACCGAGTTCCTCGCCGCCCACAACCGCACACAAAATGGTAGGGAAGCGATGGCATCCCACCGTGCCGAGTTCATCGCCGCTCGCGACCTCACAACTATGTGGGAGGAATTTGAAGATGCCAAGGCCGAATGGGCGGTAGAGAAAGAGGCGGCCAAAGCCACACAGAGGGAGAAGAAAAGTCATAAAGCGCTCAAGAAAAGAGAGGCCCGACGCTGCAAGAAAGAAAAGGACGCACACGCTGATGCAGAGAGGTAGGCGGAGATCCAAGCACGGTGGGGTGTCGCTGACAAAGCCGGGAAGGAGAACGACGGCTGGCCAGCATGTGAGAAGTAGTAGTACTAGTAGTTAGTGTGTGTGTCTGTGTCTGGGTACGAGCATGTACCAGTACTACTAGTTACTACTGTAGTTTTTGGAGCAAATTACCAGTACATTAGCCTAGACTAAATGGAAAAATTCCTATCCTATGCATCAAATGACATCTCTTTCTCTATAGGAACTGAGATGCGTGTCATCTCACTTCCTATGATTTTCATATTCCTATAAAATTCCTATCATATGAACAAAAGGAGGCCTCTGTTGGAGTAACTACTGTAGCTAGCAGTATTGCTGGTACAGTAGTTTTCTTCAAGAAGCAGAATTCAACAAAGTCATGATGGTTCCTTTGTTCGAGCAACTTCAAAGTGGGAAGTGGGCCTATGATTTGACGGCTCATTAGTCATTATTACTGTGGCGCGACGACCGGGGTGACTCTCCCTTGGAGTTCTACGTGCATGGCAAGTGGACCAGGATGGTCGACGTCCCACATGTTGGCGAACGGAAGTATTATTTTCGATATCGAGGAGCAAGGAAACCGCGTGGTATAGTATCACTGCTGATTGGTTCTCAAAAAATAGTATCACTGCTGATTTATAATTATTTTTTATTTCTGATGAATGCTAGCGTTTCAACTCTTACGACAAAGAGTGCCAAACACGGCACGTGCTGGATGTCCCACACATCAGCGAAAGGAGTGGGACATGAACAACGTGGTAGAGCCCAGCGTAAAAAAACAGTGAGGTAGAGCGTCTCCACTTCTTCCACTTCTGGGTCGTGGACCACACGTAGTAGTACTTAGTGGTATGAATGATACAAAGTGCGACCTGGAGAGAAAGACACGTCTAGTTGGAAGGTCTCGGGGCATACACGTAAACAAATATAAAAGTTAATATGTGCCTCCAACTAATATAGTAGTAGTAGAGTACTTAGGCACGTACTCCATAACATCATCGTGCATTGCACGTACAACATTTAGTGGTAGTACGTAGTAAGAGACAAATGCCTCCCAAGAGTTCCCTTCTCGACCTACTTTTGGGTGCTTGGTAGAGTGTATGGAGGGTGCATGAGTCCACACTAGTTTAGCACAAATACACTAGAAGCATGCATGAAGAGGGATGTTGAGTTGAGCATGCATGAAGAGGGAACAACTATGCTGAGACAAGAACGCAACCAAACACACCCTATATGCCATGCATGTTCATACCATTTGTGCCTTTCTACTTCACTTATTGCGCTACATTACTCAGGTTCGTACGTCCACTCCTAGGTACATGTCCGTCTTGTAGTTCCAGTCCCATGTGTTCTTCATATAGATGGAATGATCCTTGCATAACACGTGCACCTTGATGCTAGATGTCTTTCCTGTTGGCAAAAGGATGAACAAAGCTCACGTAAAAAAATAGAGTGGAAGAACATAGATTCCCGAAGACCGAGAAGGAGCAAGGAACCTCGTGGTGGAGCATCTACACTCATAATATTTAATATTATTCAGTGATATAAAATCAACCAATCATCTGCACAGTGGACTGGAAGAGTATGAAACACGGCAGCCCAGTGTAGTTACATCATACTAGTACATGGCTAACCCACGTTATCACCATATTTCTTGGCTTTCGTGCGACACCTATCTATAGTAATCTAGCAGCCTGTATCGCTTCTCCCTCCTCGTCTCTCTCAAAGTGCGGCGGGCTGGCATTTTTGCCGTCTATTGAGATCGGTAACTCATCACATGTTAGCGACATGCCAAGAGCATTCTAAAAAAATTCCTTTCACGTTCCGTTTTCAAAAATAAAAAAAATCCTTTCATGTACGAATTTGACTGTATACTTTGAGCAACTTGCATGTCCTATACTGCTCCCGTTTGATGCTCTAACTTAGCTAGAGGTTAGACTAACCCATGACTAACCCTGAACTAACTATAGCCAAAGAGGTGTTTTGGTGACAGGGTTAGATTGACAATAAATGCACTTGATGGAGAGAGAAAAGTGATTTTTCAGTGGTCCCAATGAGAACTATCTCCAGTTAGCACCTCTTGGGTGGGATAGTTTTTTTTGGTGGGTTCGGTGCAACTTGCTCCAATTTAAACCCTCATGCTTGGATACTTTAGGGCTATTTGAGCCCCAACTAGCTCAAACTAACTCTAACCCATGGATCCAAACAAGGCCTATGGCCAGTCTCGACGCGGAGCAGTCGCGTGCACCGGGAAGCGGCGCTCTCTCGGCCGTCGCGCCACTTCAAAGCCGACGCCAGTGAGAGGTCGCCTCCGCTCTGGCCGGGCATTAATGCGGCACTGACGCTCCAGGGCGACGCCGACCGTTTCACACGAGAAGCGCGCACTGGCAAGGGAGAATAGGTTTTGAACCGTTTTAGGTGTAGTACTGGGAGTTTGCAAAACTACTCAATTATTGCATTAGTTTCCTAAGAAATTGTGGTAAAAAAGGTTACTCCAGAGCCCGCTTGCCTTCTCTTTCCTCTTCCACCGCCCGCGCACGTCCGCAGGAAGTGACCAGTCAACCCTTATATAGGAGTTCTAGCACAAAAAGATGCATGCATGGCCACTAAAATTTCCATATTAAGGCGCCGCTCCGGCGGGAGTATGGCGTATGTTATTACCTTCGGCCGGGCCATGGCTACCGGGCGACGGCGACTAGAGAAGAGGCGGCGGGAGGGGAATGAATGCAGCTACTATTTGGGTTCGCCTTCCAGCTTAAATAAATGCGCAGTATCACGTGTACCCGCGGGTGCACAAATTGTAACATACGTGTCTGCTTAAGTGGGCGTCACATAACTGGTGTGTGTGTGTGTGAGAGATTCTGAGAGACAGAGTGCGTGTGTGCGACTCTACTCTTTGGACATGTACTCAACCTTTTGCATCGGGATATAAGTATAATGGTATTTACTTTAGCTAGTGGCCATGTTAACGTGGTTGTGTAAAAAAAATGTCATGTCCTTCTCGTGATTTGCGTTATATAATTACAAGCAAGATGCTCGTGCATTGCACGGAACATCAATATGCATTTTTTTACAAAACACCTATTGTGATTGACCTATGCAGGAGAAATCCCATGTGTAAAAACTAATGATATCTCTAGAATTTTATCGGAAAACTGGTATCTCGAGAATGTCATCGGAAAAATGAAAGATGAGAGATAAGGTGAGGAGGAGTGGAGCGTGGTGGTGACTGGTGGTTGGAATGGGCGGATGCATGGGGATGGACGGCGCCGGCAGGCGGCAGCGGCCACCATGCTAGATTGTTCCAGAGACTTCCTTTTTTAATTGCTGAGCAATGAGGTTGTGGGAGATAAGGATGTGGAGAGAGGTGCGGGTATATTTTGTAAAATTATCATAGTTTGCTTTCTATCTGTCAGATATAGATCAGACGGTCTGTATTACAAGATGGCAGGCACACCATCATCGCCAACTCATTTTTTTATAAGGGTACAGATGATAAGTTTGCTGACTACTAAAGTAAAGTGGAATTTGTCCATGTTATGCAAGTAAATTAAGGTGATTGTTTATCATACGGGTAAGGTTGGATGAAGGGTGGTAGGAACAAATACTCCGCCTAGAGCATGTGTGTGTGAGATGGAGTCTTAGTGTGTGTGTGTGAGAGAGAGAGAGATAGAGATGGAGTCTTAGTGTGTGTGTGTGAGAGAGAGAGAGATGGAGTCTTAGTGTGTGTGTGGGGGGGTGGGTGGGTGGGTGTGCGTGCGTGTGTGCGTGTGTGCGTGTGTGTGTGTGTGTGTTTGTGTGTGTGTGTGAGAGAGAGAGATGGCGTCTTAGTGTGTGTGTGGGTGGGTGGGTGTGCGTGCGTGCGTGTGTGTTTGTGTGTGTGTGTGTCGCGGGGTCCTCGGTGGCGGATGTAATTTAAGTGTGCATGGCTTCATCATAGAGAGGTGATGTGTATGGCAGAGGCCACCAACGATGGGGTGCGAGAGAGAAAATGCCCGTAGAGAGGGAAGAGAAGGTGTGTGCGCGTGAGAGGAGTCGACATCGAGAGAACGTGTTTGTTCGAGAGACACCAAGGAAGACTACTATATATCGATAATGCATGTAGGCGGGAATTAAACAAAGGGATGGTCTTATTGGTTTCGAGGCTATAGGGAAGAGTGAGAGGCAGGGGGGTAGCTAGAAGGAGATTGTTAAGTGTGAGTGTGTGTTTTACCCATCCAGATGGAAGTTATGTGCACACAAGAGGAGAACGATTCGATGTGGCGTTAGGATTAAGGGTAATTAACTACGTATGGAGACATACAGACCTTGAACGTGCATGTGTGAGAGGTACATATGTATATGTGGGATGTGTGTGTGCGCGCGTGCATGATCGAGATAAAAGAAAGAAGACATAAGTCATAAGATCAATTACATGGGAGAGACGGATCGGTATGACAATATGCATGCATGTGAGAATGCAGGGAATAAGGCCCGACAATTGAGCATGTGTTTTTGTCTTTAAGAGATAGTGGCGTGGGCTGGAGCATGCATCTATGGCGAGCAGAGAGAGTGAGGCACAACGATTGTGCAAAAGAGATCAACCTATAAATGCATATGTATGGAGAGACATATATAGTGTGGGTGATAGGAAGCAAGACTCCGTGTGAGAAAGAAATGTTGACGTAGAAACTACAGATAGATACAGAGATGGAGATGCTAGCTAGAGTGACATCCGCTAGTTTGGGTGTTGGAGATGACCGCCGGGTGGTTTAGAGGGTGTAGTTATATATGTGTGTGTGAGAGAGAAAAATAAAAAGAGGGCACTTGACTGCATGTAGAGAGAAACATATGTAGTGTGCGTGATAGGAATCAAGAGTGAGGGTGAGAAAGAAGGTTGATGGAGAAACAGATAGATAGAAAGATAACGATGCTAGCTAGTGTGCGTTAGAGATAGGAGTCGAGTGGATCAGAAGGCTGAGTTATGTGTGTGGGTGTGAGAGAGATAGAGAGAGGGTGCATGTGAGTCACATACAAACAGATATCAGAGAGAAATGAGATCCCGAGAGACGGAGTTTTGTGTCTGCGAGAGAGAAAGATATTTCACAACGAGAGTGCTAGCTAGAGAGACATATGAGGGAACGCAAGATATCTCTAGGGAGAGAGAGAGAGTGTGTGTGAGCGACATACAAGAGAACAATGGAGAAATATGAGATCCTGGGAGACAGAGTTTGTGTTTGCGTGTGAGAAAGAGATATTTAAGAGGAAGAGTCGTAGGTTCTAATATCTAAGGAGCGAAAGACATCTCTGTATGAGGGGTGTGCGAGTGGCACACATGGGAATAGTAGAGAGAAATAAGACCCCGGGAGACAAAGTTTTGTGTTTGTGTGAGAGAAAGAGATTCCACATGGAGAATCATAGTTAGAGACACATAGCAGGGAGCGAGATATACTTAGAGAGAGATAGAGTGATGAAGGTCGAGGGAGAGAGTACCGTTAGTGTGTTACGAAGATAAAAGATCATTGTGGACATACAGGTATCACGAGAGATACCTGAGAGACGATGAACACGTATAGGTCCAGAGAATAGTCCTATATAAGCATGAGTGATAGCTATATGATACGAATATCTAGATTAAAGGGGATTCAAATATTTAAACTGGAGATCACGACATCGATAATATCATAACGCAAATTGGTGTATCAAACATGCATATTCATTTGAATTTGGGCACACGTGTAATGTTATATAGTTTATCAATATTGGTGATCCATAGATTCTTTAATTACAAACAATGCATGGTTTATATGCAATTAATGTCTAAGCGGGATTACACTATATGTTGCGTGTGTGAAACACATTATACATGTTTGAGAAGTAAAAAAACCCGCATGAAACACACATTAATTGGAGACAGTTAGCGAGGAATGCATACATTGGATTTCAACATAAAGTGGTTTCAAATATTTGAAAATCCAAATTGATGGATACAACCTTACGAATCTGAGATCATGCCATTTGTAAACCATATTTATGTATAAATGGTGTTGTGCTTTTGAAAGTATATATAAAAAATGATGTATATAGAATTTAATTCCAATTGAAAATGGATCCCGCCCAAAAAAATAGAATACAAACGGGATTCCAATTGAGTTGGCACGGTAAACGTGCACTCTGCAAAATTTGAACGAAGCAGGGAAAGTTGCAGTAATCGCCCGAAACCAAAATCTGCGAGATTGAAATTACTACTGCCTATCCCTGCCACGCAAAGCCTATCTGCTGGATTTCTATAGGTTTCGATAGGGGTAGGTTTGTAATTTCACCCAAACGTGACGTAACCGCCTCTCACCCAGATTCATACACGGTGGGCGCCAAAACACAGTGTGTCCTCGGCCAAAATCGACTCCCTCCCCGATTCATATTCATACACGATGGGCGCCAAAAACAAACTCTCATCGGCAAATATTCGGTGTATGCGAGATTACTGTCCTATCCCCAACCAACTAATATTGCTGTGATGTAGTAGAAATGTGAAACGGGGGCTAAGTTTGTAAATCTCCTTGCATTTGAGACAAGCGAGCCCTGAATACATGGTTCCCCCTTCCTCTCTACCTCCCTTTTCCCTATTCGTACTCCGTGGGCGCCAAAACACCCTCTCCACCCCACCCTCCTCCGTCCGCCGCCGTCCGCCACCCCATCCACCGCCGTCCTCCTCCACCATGCCGGAGCTGATACCCCGTCGCCGCCGTCCATTACAAGAGATCGACCTCCCTCATCCACGGCTTCAGACCGGGATCCTTGCATCCCGTCCTCTCGCTTCATCCCCGCCATCATCCACCTTGCCGGCACCGCTCCTATGGCCGTCTCGTCCACCACGCCCCGCCACCACCGTCTACCCTCCTAGATATGCTTCCATGCCGCCGACAGGCATCCCTACCGCAGCACCGTCAAATTCTCAGCAGATGCATACACGGCGCCGCACCAGAGGCGGTACTCTTTCGTATCTGCTTAACTTATTTATCACAGCAAGAAAATAGATCGCTACTGCTTTACTCTGATTTCTTGTCTTGGTTGTGAAGTTGCCTTTGTCCGGTTTGCACCTTCAGATCTGCTATGGCACGCTCAACACTATACTCCCAATGCTTATGGTTTTCCCCTTTTATATTCCACACTAATTAAATCATAGTAGACTAAATTTCAAAATTGGGTCAGTCAATTTTCAGAGCTCGCCGGAGTTCGCCGGTGCGAATGAAGGGGCTCGGGTGGTTGTGGGGCCTCACCGAATGAAGAAAACTCAACGCGAGTGGGGGCGGGGGTGGGCGTGGGGGTGGCAGAGGAACACAGGCGGTGGTGAACGGTGGTCCGACCGGCGGCCCGTGCGGTGTTCTGTATGGGCAGAATCAGAGACGAGGAAGAAGAAGGGTTAGGAGATGTAGGATCTTCATCCAACCGCCTGAAATGGTCGAGAGACAGCTGGGAGTTGCATTCTTAATGCCCTCTGGTTCATCATGTGTGGGCACTGCGCAACCAACATTTTATTATCCAAAATCTGCTTGCTCTTCTTTACCATGTTCCTCTTCCGTTCTTCTTTAATATGTACTCTCTCTGTTCCTAAATACAAGTCTTTGTATAGATTCCACCATGGACTACATATGGAGCAAAATGAGTGAATCTACACTCTAAAATGTATCTGGATACATCTGTATTTGATCCATAGTGGAAATCTCTACCAAGACTTATATTTTGGAACAGAGGGAGTATGGTAGTAGTACAATATGTTCCTTGTACTGAAGATGAGCAAGGACATTTGCAGTGTAGAGGTCTATACGGTCAGTTGTCATGGACACTTTGAGCCTCTTTGATTCGTAGGATTTTGTAAACATAGGAATAGGATTTGTAGTGGCTGCCCACTTGAATCCTATAAGAATAGCAAGGAAATGCGGGGAGCTGTGTCGCCTTTGAGAGTTACACTGATATTAACAGTACCGCATCTTCACTTGAAGAGAGCTGGTATCCGAAGCCTTTCTAGATGTACCGGCAATACTAGCACATATATTCCAGCAAGTTCCACTTTGCTAATTTTACTCTGATGCTTAAGGTTTTCCCGTTATATCTACACTATGATCTGTGTAGCTGCTTTGTGTCGCACTAGTAGCAGTCCACTCTTGAAGCTAAACACTGCAATGACTTACAAAATTGTCACCAAGGCATTGAGTGCCATTCTGTATGCAATGAAACTCATACGCTCCCCACCTGTTGACTATTGTTCAGAATATGATCCTAATGACTCTTGTTCAAAATTGCCACATATAGAGAGACATCATGGAATTGCATTTCTTTGGGCGCTGTGATTCATCATGAGTGGGCAACCAACATTGTATGCAATGAAGTGGAACCTCAAGAATGTGCTTCCTCTTCTGTTCTTTAACATGTTCCTCTTTGTTTATTCTGTATTTAGTACATAAAGTATGTTCCTTGTCAGGAAGGGGCGCAGGGACATCTGCAGTCAACAGCTGATAGAGCTGGCCTGTACGTGATCGATAGGCTTTCAATTACTAGCAGCAATACAACACCGTATTTTCAAGCCAGTTCCACCTTCTCGATTTATATATCGTGGTTATGGTGTACCCCTGTTATGTACACTATGATCTGCCTAGTTGTTGTGTGATCTTGTTATCATGGTTTGGCAATAAACTCTCTATACAGTATATTATGAACCTATCATCTGCCAACTATCCTTACTTCTGGAGCCTATTTTTTGTGTACTTGTGCCAGATTATATAAATGCACGCACCATATTACAACACACATGAGCTCTCTCATCAGAATCCAGTGATAGCACACAAGTGTTTATAGGGGCGCCCCTATATTAGAATATCATCTACATTACAAAGATAATCTCACAACTATTTATGTTTTCATGGTTCTTAGATATTATACACAATTACAGTGAATATCAGAATCCGCGCATCAGAAGAATATTGTGGAACACTGCAATGACTTACAAAATTGGCACCAAGGCATCGAGTGGAATTCTGGATGCAATGAAGCTCATACGCTCCCCACCTGTTGATTCTTGTTCAGAATATGATCCTAATGACTATTCTAACCTTGAGGAGTCAAAGGCAGATGGCCTGTCCTGTTCACCCATCAAGGTGCCTGTTCTAATTTGGCAAGGTTTTATTGATTGCATGTATCTTGCATATGCTGTCTTGCATTTCTTCTACTTTGGTGCACCGCCATCTTCTTAGTTTACTCATCATATATGTCGAGATGCCATGCCCATCCATTATCAATACATATTCCATCTATCATCATACCATGTTTTTCCACTCAAATGTTGTTCTTGTGCATCAGACATCAAAAAGGAAGAGGGTGATTGCCGAACCTGAAGGAGCACCAGCAAAGTCCTTGAAAAATGTGGTGGTGCCAGAGAAATCAGACAGCACCCCACTTATATTGGATGTACAACCAGTGACACAAAACATAGGACCGACTACAGCAGAATGTACCCATACTTCACTGGCCACACCACTAGCCCCACCACACAGGACCTGCACTCCAGCAAAAGGTATACCGATTTCATTTGCCATAGGACCAGCTATCGTGGAATTAACATGTCAGATGTCCTTAGTGTGAGGACTTAGTCGCGAGGCCAACACATATATGTGGTAGCTTGAGAGGGGTTGAGCGGAATCGAGAGACGCAACACAAGACAAGGGTTTAGACAGCTTCGGGCCCCGAGAAACATCATCCGGTAATAACCCTACATGCTGTTTGTGGCTAGGTCTCATTATCATCATGAGGGAGTCGCCGTAAACCGGCTCTCCTCTAGTTGTGTCTAGCCCTAGAGATTGTTTCTTGCCTGTCCCTCTTTGGGGAGCCCCTCCCCTCCTTATATATGTTGAAGGGGCGGTTTACATGAACTGTTCCTAGTTGGATTAGGACTACTCTGTTACAAGTGGAGTCCTAGTCTTGCTTCCTTTGTAAGGGAATATTCCTTGTGCTTTCCTCATAAACCGTCCCACCATAGCGTGATCCACCTTCCATAAACCGCTCGTTGGGCCACCGGGTCTTGTCGCTCCTCTGACCGCCTGCCGGATTACCAATGAATCGTAAACCGCTAGGTCCAAGTGGGTCGCTAGTGAATCGCCAAACTCTAGCCGGGTCATACATCCGGCGGTTTATACCGCGGGGTATATCCCCGACATTAGCCCCCAGTTTAATTTGGATTCATCCATGTTAAACTGATCTGCAACATAAACACAAGAACAAATTTGTCGAGTTGTGCTCCGGTTTAAATATTCTTATAAACCGGCACTTGATCATCCTTAAATCCTTGTCATTTCTTCCTTCTAAAAAATCTGAGTCAATAGACCAGTTTCATAATCAATTTGCTTGCAGAAGATATTTTGTAAATGGAGAATCCATTTGAATTGGTCTTCAATGTTCTGACTTGACAAAAATATTAGTCTCTGAAATATTCAACTGATATCCAGCCGACTTGAAGATGTAGAACTTGCCGGTTTATGATTACCACCATTGTCGGGTTATAAAACAGACGATGCCAGGTCATAATTGCTTGTTGACACCGGGTCATGTAATTGATCTTCCTGATTTGCTAAAAACTGATAATTTGAAGACGTTCCTCCTTTACATGCATAATACCTGTAGCCCCCAAGTCTTGAGTAGAGCAAAGTGATGATTTAAGACTTGCTTCAATATCAATATTGCCACTTTTTGAAGAAATCCATGTTGTTCATCCCAGTCACTAGAAAAAACTGTATATTCCATATATGTAGCCCCCAAGTGCCGGGTTGTCATGCTTACAGTAACCTGGGACTTGAAATTGCCTTATGCTCATAAAAACTTCAACCAGTGTAGCCCCCAAGGGCCGGGTCATTATGCAATAATTACCAGGGACTTTGTAGGTATAATCATGTAGATTTGAGCAATGATGTGTAGACCCCAAGGGCCGGCTCAGTAAGATAACATTGAGCTGGGACTTGATATATACTTCAATGAAAATAACATCATATGATGTAACCCCCATCATGGGACTTGAATCCACGTCCGCAAGGTTAAGAGCCTTGTGCTTTACCAACTGAGCAGTGAACCCTTCAATGTAATGGATAAAAAGCAGTGTACCTTAAATTGTTGACAGAAGCAATTGGTAGCCCCCAAGGGTCGGCTCATTACGATGTGATGAGTCAGATCTTCAATAAGGTGAGCAAACAATGACTTTGCATTAGCCCCCAAGTGTCATGGTGCATGCTTGCAGCGACACGAGACTTGTGTATTTGATGTAATCTCAACTTAAATAATGTAGCCCCCCAGTGCCGGGTCGTAAGCCTGCAGTGACTCAGGACTATTCCCTCCATTGTAGAATAAATCATATCCATTGATAAAGTAATAGCCATTGCGCTGAAGCGACTTTGAAAACCTCAATCATAATATTGGTTATTGATAACCATAATAAAAATCCAGCCATGTTGGCTATTAAAGATTTGAATAATATACCCAATGATTTATAAGCGCATGATTCCAATGGCGCAATCCAAATATATACTGACGACTTATAGTCCAAACCCAGGCTGGGTTAACAAACACCGGATAATTTCTCATCATATACTGGCGACTTATTGTCTTAAAGCCAGGCCGGGTTAATAAACACCGACGATTTATAATTATGCTTTATTTAACCTGTTTCTGCATACAACAAGTTTAAATTGTCCTGGCGGTTTACCGCCGGATGGGTCATAATGCCCAACATATAACCCGGGTTTATAACCAAGGCTGCACTTAAGAATAATCAAATATGAAATATATCATACCTGTGACATTGAATCACATCGTTGGTTTACCAACTTTTTGTAGTAAAGGTGATAACCCAAATCTTGAGTGTTTGAAAATGCCCACCGCATTGTGCTGGTGCGTAATAAGCCATGCCGGCTTGTAATAAACACCGGATGATCATCCTGGGGACTTATAGTCAATGCCAGACCAGATTAAGAGATGTCGGTTCACAATGGATTATGTGCTAATAGCTGATAACTGTAAGCCATGCCGGGTTAAGAAACACCGGGTTGATGTAATGACATATGGTTTGGCCGAGTCAGTAGACACCGGTTTAACTTAGAACTTTATCAAAAGAGATGAAGCTTTGCAAAAACAAAATCAAATAAAACTTGTAGTCGAGGCTTTTCAAGGGCTGCAAATTCAAGGCTTTTCATGGGCTGCCAGGCTGCTGAGTTAAACCATTTGACAAAGCCTTTTAAGATGGGCCTCCAACTAACCAATCGTTGTTTTAACTTTGACAAGTTCAGGGTCTGTATAAGATTGACTTGTCAAACGTTCGGCAGGTCATGCCAGGATTACCTGGATAGGAGTGGCTTACTTGATGAAGGCAGGTTAACCCGGGGTTTTAGGTGAATACACCAGGCTTCCAAGCCGTGGGCCGATACCCAATTACAAGGGTCCTTTCAAACTCTTTGTTACTTTACACAAAGAGCCCCCAAGTAACTTTGTGAGCTGTGGTCAATGGGTGCCTATGTTTGAGTTGTGCTTTTAGCAACAATACTCTCTTTGGCCCCTTGGGTGTGAAGCTCCCAAGCTGTATTATTGCATGATAGCTGGTTTAATGGACAAAACATGATGTCGCTTTGTAAGCAGAAACCCCCACATGATAAATAATATGATAAGCCAATAAGGCAGGATACCCATGTTTGAACCGCACATCATGGCAGCAGGTCCTCTTCGGCAACCTTTAACTTTTTGCAAGACATAAATTCTTCTTGAACCGGGATTTTGAACTGGATATTGAGAGCTTCAAAGCTTTGTGGGAGACATCTTTCCCTTGAACCGGATTTTTAAATCAGAATCTTCATTTTCAGCCAGAAATTTTCTGACGGCCTTTAAACTCAAACTTGCGAGAAGTTAATTCCTTTTTGAACCGGACATTTTTAAGCCGGATTTGAGAGCTTCAGAACTTTTTGGGAGAACAGATTTCTCTTGAGCCGGATTGTAAACTGGATATTTGAGAGCTTCAGTGAGACTGACTTCCCTTGAGCCGGATTGTAAACTGGAATCCTTTCTGATGACCCGGAACTTCTTCATTGACCCGGGATTTTGTAACTGTCATATACTTTCTAAGCCGGAAATTTTCTGACGGCCTTTAAATTTTCTTGAATATAATAGTAGCCTCCGGGACCGGGTTATCCTTCCCTCCATCGTCCTAGGGTTCTTAAATTTGCTAAAATTGGCAAGATTTGCTGACTCATGTCATTGTAGCCCCCGAGTCTCAAAGGTGATTCGAGGAGTTGGCTTGAGACTCTTCCATATTTGACCGTGACATAAACTGGCATAACTTGTATATCATTGGTGTTGATAGCATGCTATGAATCCATAGAAGGTTGAGGTGACTGCGGCGGGTTATAAATGATCCCGTATGAGCCATGCCAGCAACTCGGCCAATTGTTCCTTTCAACTGGCGATTTGAAGTTAACCAAACTGTAGTGGCGGCGACTTGTGCGCCTGCCCATTGAGCCACCCAGTGTAGACGGCGGTTGATGATAATTTGCCTCCAATTTGGAAGAAAACCGGGCTACCCAAGCTGTGACTTGCTTTATACTCAAGAAGCAGCTCATGCAAACAGGTGCGGCCCGGTATGTTGATGTAGACCAGGCCGCGAGAGGCGGACGGAAAAGATGACCTCCGCATCAGAGGTGGCTCAGATAGACGAACCGGCCATGGTGTTGTAAACCGGCGCGGACGGGCGAGTCAACCACATCATTTTAATGTAGTAAACAACTGTCGTACATCAAAAACATCGCAGGCCAGAGTAATTGTTTTTTGACAAAAGGAATATGTGCCAAAATTATATTTAGAAGGATATCACCTGATTTGCCCGGTCAACAGACGAGTCGCCCATGGCATTGTAAAACGGCATGGACGGGAGAGTCGGCCATGGGTCAGACCGAAAAGTCGCCCATAGTGTTGTAAACCATCACGGACGAGCAAGCTGTCCTCCACGTTGCAAGCTGGCGCGGACACGTGAACTGTCCATGAGGGCGGACGAGCGAGTCGTTCATGGAGTTGTAAGGCGGTACAGACACATGAGTCAGCCGCTGGCAGGGACGGATGTAAACCGAACAGCGGGTGGCGACTTGCATGTATATCCGTTGAGCAGCATGGCACGGGCGAGTGCTATTACCAAAAATAATGTTGGCGCATACCCCTTTGCGACATCTTTGTAATGAATAATGGTCCTGAAAAAAAAATCATAGACCAGATTAATTATTCTCAAACAATTTATTATGTATTGATAAAATACAAAGGAAAGATATCACCTAATGTATTTGAACGGGAGATGTCCGTATAGACTGGTTAGATGACTCTGTTGTCAAAATATAGGCTAGCGTACTAGTACTTCCTCCGGATTTTTTTCAACCATCTGGTGATTTTTGTCCATCTTCATATGGGTATCTGGTGTCGTTTCCTCCTCCATCAGGTACCCAGACACATCGAGGCAACCAACGGCGCGGCAGGCAACTGACAAAAGGTACTTCGGCGACGGCGGGTACCTTTAAATAATGACTGGATTGGAACCTGCGCCCTTATGAGGTTTTCCTCTCCGTGTAGCAGACGTAGTATTAAAAAAGTGCAAATTGATTTGCAGGCCTAGGTCTTTACGCCAGGGAGTAGTACTCCATCTAGTCGGATTCCTCTGGAATTACGCGTGTACACAACCACATGCAGGTGAACAAGCCTAGCAGATGATCCGTGACCCAGTGACTTGATAGATAATGTACGCCTTTGTAGGACAACGCAACAGCAGAGATTGATTGTCGGTCTCGGCGGGTTATGGCTGCAGATAAAACAATCTTTGAGGCGGCAGATTGCGAGACTGCGGTGGTGGTGTGACCGCATCGTTTCGCCAATTCTAATCTTTTTCTTCTTTGAAGTAGCGTCAGATTAGCTATGATGGTATGAATTAACAAGTCCTCCCTCCTCCACGTAGTGGCTTGTCTTGTTGTGCACATACTCTTGAGTAAAAAAGGCAAATCCCTTTAGAATCCGTGATGTACACACAAAGCTTGCTTTTGGGAACCGAGACCCGATCTGTGTGGGTCCTTGCTGGTTCCGTCTCGTTAAGTTGACCCAAGTTTACGTGCAGCGGACGCCGCTGCTGGCCCTTCACATGAATCATCTTTAGCAACGATCCGATGATGTTTTTTTATCGTCCGTCCATCTAATAAATAAATCCAGCGTACCAAGAATTTACCCAGTGCTTGTACTGTACGAGGGATTTGACTGATGCACAGATTCCACGTGACCTTCTCCGGGTTGTTAGAAGGGAGAGAGGGATTGGTGGAATAGTTGTTGTATTGCTTGAGCCTCATGGGCATATATATAGGAGTACATGATCATCTTGGAGTACAAGGCAAGGTAGAATAATATCCTACGCTATCTTAGCTTTCCTATACAATCACGTTTACTCAACATCCCCCCACAGTCACAACGGTAGCGACGCAGATGGTGAGACTGGAGAATAATCTGAAGGCAAGCCGACGGACACCCCCCACAGTCGTAACGGTCGACGCATCGCGGAGTCGTGGCTGGAGTGGCAACCGATGAGGTTGCTCAAGCAGGCGGTAGCCCTTTGTGCCGTTTGTCGATGTAGCCGAGAGCGTGGGTGGTGGAGCCGTGGTCGAGGTACCCGTGCGAAAAATGTCGTGGTCGATGTCGAGTCAGGGTGGCCGGTGTCGAGGAAGTCACCGTGGAGCCGCGGGTGCAAGGGGGCGCCGAGTTAGCATGGGCGCAGTGGTGTCGAAGTAGTGGTGCGCCGGAGAGGAGATGTTGTTGACGACGCGTCGCGGCGGGTTTGCCAAGCCCGGGGACACATCATGGACGAAGGCACGCGGCGGTGTTGCCAGCACCGGGCATGCATAGACGGACAAAGACGAAGTTGACGAAGCGCCGCATCAGGCTTGCCAGGCCCGGGGACACGTCGTGGACGAAGGCACGCGGCGGTGTTGCCAGCACCGGGCATGCGTAGACTAGGGACCTGCACGAGCTGTACGCCATGTCGAAGAAGTCGGAGGGCCAGCAGAGAAGAACTCAATGACGGTTGTGGCGTCCATTGGCGCGGGGCCAATGTCACCAACGGTGGTCGGAGTAGACGAAGTGGTCGGGGTAGATAACAGCAACGCTGGCGACGGGCTGGATGCTGGACGAAGACGAATGGGGTGGACGGGCGGCGGCGGCAGCTACGGAGGTAGCCGCGGCGACGGCCAATGAAGAGCGGCGGCGGCGGCCTGACGGCGGCGGCGGCGGCTAGGTTAGGAGTGCGGCGGCGGTGCTCGAAGTAGGCGAAGAACACTGACAGCGTTACGAAGACCGGCGCGGACGATGGTGTTCCCGCGCCAAGGAAGACGACGCAGCGCATACCACGGGAAGTCGATGCGCGGTGACAGCGAAGTGGACCGCGAGCCATGGCACTACGGCCCGAAGGGGCGACGCAGCGGCGGCGGGCAGGTCGGGGCGACGGCGGGAAGACCTCGGGGCGGCGGTGAAGACCGCGGGCCGCATCGCGACAGCCCGAAGGGGCGGCGCGGCGGAGGAGCGCGGGTCGGTGCAACCACGGGACGGCCTCGGGACGGCGGCGTGGACCGTGTGCCACGCTCGCTACGGCCCGACGGGGCGACACAGCGGCGGCGCGAGGGTCGGTGCAGCCATGGGACGGCCTGGAGCGGACGGCCCAGGGGCGGCGGTGGACCGCGGGACGCAGCACTACGGCCCGAAGGGGCGACGCAGCGGTGACCCGGGTCGGTGCAGCCGGGAGAAGAACCACGGGGCGGCGGCACTACGGCCCGACGGGGCGACGCAGCGGCAGCCCGATGCTCGATTGGTGGAGAGGCGCGCGGTACTCAGGACGATCTTCACGGGACCTGCGGAGGCGCGCGTCACCAACGGGCCAGGTTGGTCGCGCGGCGTAGATGAGGCGGATCACGGCAGCAAGCAGGTGATCAAGCCGATCGCGCGCAAGGACGGGGACGCCGCTCGATGGAGGCGTGGTGGCGGCGGAGTCCTTGATGAGGCTGGCGACGGCGGGCGAGAGGGCCGCTATGATTGGCCGCCGCATGGCGCGAGGCCGCCGGGTCGGGTGATGCAGGAGTCCCGGTTGGAGCAGGGCGGTGACGGCCGACGCAGGGCTGGCGCGCGGACGACGGCCTTGAGGGCTGCCTGTCACGCGAGGCCGCCGGGTCGGTGAAGTAGCCGGCCGGTCGCGCCGATGTCGGAGTAGAGGCGCCAGGTGTCGACGACGGCGGTGGGCGACGCAAACCGATCCAGGGAATCGGAAAATCAAAAAGTAAACGCCGATCAAAGCGATCGGCGAGAGAGAGAAAAACCGGATCAAAGGATCGGGAAAAAGACTCTCTAGGGTAGCCGGCCAACACGGGCGGCGGACGAACCCTAGGTACGGGCGGCGTGGCCCCCGGCGGCGGTCATGGAGATGGACCGCCCCAGGGGCGGCGCACGGGTGCGGAAGCGGCGGCGGCTAGGGTTTAGGATCGACTTGCGATAGATACCATGTTAGAAGGGAGAGAGGGATTGGTGGAATAGTTGTTGTATTGCTTGAGCCTCATGGGCATATATATAGGAGTACATAATCATCTTGGAGTACAAGGCAAGGTAGAATAATATCCTACGCTATCCTAGCTTTCCTATACAATCACGTTTACTCAACACGGGTGGCTAAGCAGTAGAACTACAGGCTGCTTCCGGACGCGCGGCCGTCCATGGCAATTAGGGTTGAGCCCTGATTTTTTTTGACTGATGAACATGGAGTCGGTATAGATTTGACCTTGGCATCCAGCTGATTTGCGAGCTTCTCGATCCCTGGGATAAATCCCTCCAAGAACTCAACACCATCGTGCGTGAGCCCCAAGGTGGGCGCCAACTGTCATAGAATTAACACGACAGATGTCCTAGTGTGAGGACTTAGTCGTGAGGCCAACACATCTATGGGGTAGCTTGAAAGGGTTGGTCAGAGTCGAGAGACGCGAGGCGGATCAACACAAGACAAGGGTTTAGACAGCTTCGGGCCCCGGGAAACATCATCCAGTAATAACCCTACATGCTGTTTGTGGCTAGGTCTCATTATCATCACGAGGGAGTCGTCATAAACCGGCTCTCCTCTAGTTGTGTCTAGCCCTAGAGATTGTTTCTTGCTTGTCCCTCTTTGGGAGCCCTACCCTTCCTTATATATGTTGAATGGGCGGTTTACATGAACTGTTCCTAGTTGGATTAGGACTACTCTATTACAAGTGGAGTCCTAGTCTTGCTTCCTTTGTAAGGGAATATTCCTTGTGCTTTCCTCATAAACCGGCCCACCATAGCATTGATCCGGCCTTCCATAAACCGCCCGTTGGGCCACCGAGTCTTGTCGCTCCTCTGACCCGCCTACTGGATTACCAATGAATCGTAAACCGCCAGGTCCAAGTGGGTTGCCAGTGAATCGCCAAACTCTAGCTGGGTCATACATCCGACAGTTTATACCGTGGGGTATATCCCCGACACCAGTCGTACCACAAAAAAATCCCACTCCAGCAAAAAGTACAGCAAGTCCACCAGCCGAAGACCTATCCCAACCACAGAGACGGCCAATTCCTGCAGATTGGAACCACATTCCATTTATTTCCAATTTAAAAGACAATGCTTTCAATGTTGTTAGGGACTACGTGCATATATTCCCATCATGGGAAGATTATAGTGAAGACAAACACCATTTTCACATCTTCCTGTCCAACTTACGTGTAAGTGCTATTATTCATGGTTATTATTTTCCTGTTTTCTGCTGATTGAACACATCGATGATTTACATTACATTGTTGTAACTAGGCGAGGGTCAATCTGGATAGTCATGACGAGCTAAGCTTGCTTGTGCTTTTCAACGAAGCATTGCAGCAGTATCGGTGTTACCTGAGGAAATCACACTTTGATGGCAAGTCTATAAACGAATTTCTGGTGAAGTCTCCTGTGCTAAATTTAGAAGACATTGAATGGAAAAACCTTGTTATGCACTGGTCTCGTTCCCAAGATGAGGTACTGTCTATGAAATCACATGACAATTTGAACTTCTACCATTCCGCATGTGCCTTATGGATCTTTTTTGCAGGAAATCTGCTCGAAGAAGAATTCTGGTTTGAAAAGAACGATAGAATATCGCAAATATGCTGCCCGCTGCTTTGCTCTTGTTAGTACCTGTTGTCCTGTATCACTGTACTTGCATACATACCTGGTTCATTATGTGACAGCAGTATGCATGATAGCTTGCTTATCAATTGTTCGCTCCAAATTATCTGATCTGTATGAATGGTTACATTAGTGTAGAATATATCCAATGCCAATGAATTTTTTTAGCTCTACATTGTTCTTGTAAGTACACGCTGTCCTTTATGAGTGTACTTATATTGACAGGTAGTTGTTCATGTACCATCACTCTGCAGCTTATTTTCCTTTGCCCTCCATTTTCTACACATCAGATCTATATTTACTCTTACCATAAGGTTGGTACTGAAGAAGTTTAGGTGTGCATTGCTCTTGGCTGTGCCTTTTGCCTGTATCGCTGCACATACATTTATATCTACTTGGTTATGTAGCATCACTCTTCAACTTATCTTAAATATTCTCCATTTTTTCATATATTATCACATCTATATTTACTTTTAACAAAATGTAGAATAAAGGCAATGCTTATGAAGAAGATTCTGTGGTAAACTTCTTGAATTGCCCCCCATCAGCATGGACAAGGGCTTTATAGAGCCCGTCTTCACCAATAATGTAAGTTTGTCCTTCTCAAGCCTTCAAACTTTGTTGTGTATATTTGGTTAGTTATGACTGCAATAGTTGTTTATTTTTGGTGTTTGCATCAAATTGCATGTTTAAAGTTTATTATGTAGTTCATAAACAAAAGTTTGTCCTTCTCAATTTAAGTTTTCAGTTGTACAACCAAGTTCCTTCTTCATACCATGTGAATTAAACTATATAGAGCAAGTGATCTTCTTTTGCACTGCATGTATGCTCCTGCTCTTCATCCGTAATCCAGTGGCGTGGTGAACCTACCCACTACAACACAATGTCATATTCTGCAATGTCTTAACTATGAACAATGTCATATCATTATACTATTATTTAAACCGTCTCTTTATTTGCCAATCTGAAATGGGATAAATTGACAACACACTAACTATTAATACTTATGAGTTCTTGATCTGTAATCCAGTGGTGTCGTGAAGCTGCCAGCTCCTTCACAATGTCATTTCCTGCCATGTCTTGACCTAAACAATACCATATTGTGTTAATGCAATTTTAAACCGTGTCACTTTATTCGTCAGTATGAAATGCGATGAATTGTAAGCACTGATATTTTTATGTGCAAAACCTGTCATCTATCTGCTTGTTTATCTTTCAGAGTGAGGAAGATATAAGTGTTGAACAAGCGCAGTCTCATCAGCTTGCTTAGCTGCTTGCGCTGCAGCTCCCCAGCAGGGCTAGCCTTTCTTGAACTCTATTGAAGTGCTGTCGGTTTTGTATATTATTTTTTCGGCGTGTTTATTTGCATTGGTGGCGATCTTTGCTGCCCAGTGTATGTAATCTGCTGTCACTTGTGCTTTATTAGCATAGTGGCAAACTTTGATGCCCATTGGATGTAATATGCCGTAATTTATTTATTGTATAGTCTAGGTTTTTTCTTATTCACGATGCTGCAGTTATTTTACTGTATATATATCATGTCTTCACAGTAAACCGGCCAAACCATAAAATTACGGTACATAATCGGGCTGTCATGCAATCACGATGTATGGTCCGCATCATGGGCCCCGTCACCTTGGTCCGTTAAAAGGCCAAAAGTAAACTGGCCAACTAGTAGATTCGGGCCTTTAATAGGGCGAGTAACCCCCGACCCTCTTTTCGCAAGAAAACTCAATGGGCTTTTAGGAGGCTGAGAAGTAGGTTAGGCCTGAAACGTGCCGAACAGCTCACGGGCCGGCAGCAGCCCGAAATGGACCCCGGCCCATGATTGTGCGAATCAAATCACGGGCTTTTATCAGGAAAAAATTGTCTCGGTCCTTGTTTGGCCCAATCAGATATCGGCTGTGAGCAGGCCGGATGCAAACCGGGTCGTAGTTAGGCCCAACTATATGACGGGCTTTTAACAGGCCGAAATTAATATAGGGCCGAAATGTTAAACGGTCCCTTAACAGGCCGAAACTAATATCAGGTCGAATTACTAAATGGGCCTTTAGCAAGTGGGCCCAAAAGCATAGCGTCTAGTTGACGGGCCGAATCTGATATGGGCCATAATTTAGACCAAAGCCTCTTAAAGGGCCAGACCTGATCTAGGCAGTAATTTGGCCCAAAACGTGGTAGGCTTTTAATGGGCCGGATCTCATATGGGCCATTATTAGGCCTGAAACGTGGCAGACCATTAATGGACCGGATCAAATATGGGCCGACATTTGGCCCAAAACATGGCAGCCAGTTAATGGGCCG
The DNA here is from genome assembly GCF_018294505.1 of Triticum aestivum. Taxonomy (NCBI): domain Eukaryota; kingdom Viridiplantae; phylum Streptophyta; class Magnoliopsida; order Poales; family Poaceae; genus Triticum; species Triticum aestivum. Next base: position 567,399,823 of record NC_057813.1, read on the forward strand.
ACCTACTAGGGTCCTCAAAATCTTGTGGGCCTACAGCTGGGCCGGCCCATTAATGTCGGTGAAATCTTGTGGGCCTTTAGCTGGGTCGGCCCATTATGATCCGCAAGAATCTTGTGGGCCTTTACTTGGCCGGCCCATTATGGCAAACAAAAATCTTGTGGGCCTTTACCTGGGCCGACCCATTATGGCCCTCAAAATCTTGTGGGCCTTTAGCTGGGCCAGCCTATTATGGTCCGCAAAATCTCGTGGGCCTTTAGCTGGGCCGGCCCATTATGGTCCGCAAAATCTTGTGGGCCTTTAGTTGGGCCGGCCCATTTAAACTTGATGGGCCGGTCCATGTGTCAACATATTATAGGCGCGTCTCGCCCATTGGATGTGTGACACCTGTGCCAACGCGAAGCTGACACGTGTCTCCTCCAGCCAATGATGATTTTACACGTGGAAAATCCCCATTGGTCGGGGCTGTTAACGGGTTATCGGATCCAAAACCCGACCCGATAGCTTAACAGCGTTCCGTTATGGTGAATGCCATGTGCCAGTCACCCTTGACGAAAGCACTTCTGTGACGCGTGATTTATCGTCATGGAAGTGTACACTTCCGTGATGATAATTTTGGTAATGTCATGGAACACTTCTACGACAGCACATGTATGACTATCTTGAGTCTGTCATAAAATCGTCATGGATGTACATGCATGACAAAAAACGTGACCTACTATGACAAACACGTATCATCACGAAATTGTATTTTTTTGTAGTGGAATGGTAAGAAAATGAATCGGGGATCGTCATCGAGGCCCGGACTGCCGCCTGGTTGGATTCAGGGAGACTGGATCCGATCCACACTCTGGCCAGAGGATCTGGAAGATCTGTCCGCCACGGGCTTGATCACCGCCGGGACTTCGAGGCTGCCGGGGACGAGATAGAGCCTCAACCGCGGGCGGGTGAGTGTGTCCTCCTTGCCACCCATGTCGACTGTGGTTTCTCCCTTCCCCCGCATCCTTTCTTCCGGGGTTTTCTGAACGTTTTCGGTGCTCAACTTCACCACTTCTCTCCGAATACCATCGCGTACCTTGCTGCATTCGTGTCTATGTGTGAAAACTTCTTGGGTTTTCGACCGCACTGGGGTCTCTTCAAACATATTTTCACAGTCCATTCCCAGACCGTGAAGAAGGCAAATCTGAATGACGAGAGGACGCATGTGATCCAGATGTGCGGGGGTTTAGGGTTTAGATGAGGAAGAGGAGCACTTTTCCCCCTATGACACGTGATCCAGATGAGATGCTAGCCTTGTGGCTGAAGAGCATTACCGGAAATAAAGATAACCCCAGGGGGCCAGGAGAGTCGATCCATTCGACGCTCACAACCAGCCGGACAAGGTCCGATCCTTGTTACCGAGTGTACTTCATTCTGTCTTGCAACTGTCTCTGAATCCGACTGATGTTTGATTAACTTCTTGCCTTGCAGGTTTATACTGAGATGTATTCGATGCCGAACGAGGAACAAGCCCATGAGCAAGTCTAGGAGGCATCGGATAGCATAGAAGAGAGCGCCGACTGGCAATCTCTTGATGATGAAGATGAGGAAGAGAGTGATGAGTCAAACGACGAAGAAGAGGAGGTCGACTCACCACCTCGCATAGAGCACCGATCCAAGCAGTTTCATGATCCAGCGGGCGGGCGTAATAAAGCTGCGGCTCTGAGCATGCAAGTGCATAAGCGCACTCGGACTTCGACTCCGGAGCCGTCAGAGAAGGTCGCCAAGCGGCCCAAGGTTGCCCCTTCAAAGTCTCGGAAGACCTTGCCCAAGATCAAGATGGACGTTCCTGTTGCTTCCGTCTGACTGTTCTGTCTTTGTGTGTTTTCTTACTGACTCATACTTTTGCTCTGACCAAGTGGATTATGAACTTTTCAGTGCTGCAACTTCCAGGACCTCCATGGATATTGACAAGGCTCAAGATGATGAAGAGACTGACGATGCGGCTACTTCCAAAGCTGGTACAATCCTGCAATCTTGAACTTGTTTTGTCGACTGGATTGTCGGTCGATTGAGCCTCTATGGTTGCATTTTGTTGTAGCTCAGCGGGACGTCATTGAGCTTCCAGACGATAAGAAGTGCCTCTGAGAAATACGGGAAGGAGGGGCAGGGCTTCGATCAGGACGACGGCCGTTGGCCAAGAGCCTCAGTCGACATCAGTGTCGGAGGCGATGATCCAGCGATCCGGAGATCCGGCTTGGGCCAATGTTTCTTTTGCCAATCCGGTGTCGACTGACCGTCCCTCGGTGTCGATTGCTCAAGTCTCTACTTCGCCTGCACAGCTCCATGCTTTAGATCATGTGATTGCTCCGACTGTATTGCCATCGTCGCTCTTTGCCGCACATCACATTCCAGATGACCTGGCAGGTGCCGCCAAGGAAGCCATACTCCAAGCAAACCTTATGATGGAATAGATGAAGGTGGTGCACGAGGCCAGCCAGGCTGCCTACAATGCCAGCTCTGCTCTGCAAGTCAATGTCAAGGTCAGTTGATTTCCGACTAATCTCTCAGTTTGATTTTTGTCTTGCTACGATGTGGTAGTTGTAACTGCTGCTTCATTGTCTGTAAGATGTCCCCGGATGAGTGTTTTGGAACCTTTTATGTGCATCTATCATGAGTTTGCATTTTGCCTCCAATCACCCACTGAGTGCTTTAACTTAGTGTTGAATAGTTCTTCTACTTGAGTCGACCAAGTTGAGTCGAGTGTATCTCTGAACCAGTGGGGGCACGCAAAGTGCGCCCACTGGGTGTAGTCCCCGAGACCGCCGTCGGATGTTTGATGCGGCGGGGGTCTTTGTCGAATGTCACTTCATTGTTCTTTCACTCGGTTGAATAGCTTGATCTGAGTGGAATCTAGACCAGTGGGGGCACGCAGAGTGCACCCACTGGGTGTAGTCCCCGAGACTACGGTCGACTACTGGCAGTCGACTGGGGTCCGAGAATCTCTCTCTTCTTCTTTTTGCATACTCATGCTGGGCAGACCATGCTCAGTGGAAAACCAGACTAGTGGGGGCACGCCAAATGCACCCACTGGGTGTAGTCCCCGAGAATACCGTTGAATGTTTGATTCGGCGGTAGTCTTAGAGCAATTTTCACTGTGATTGACCTTTGTTTTTGTCGACTGACACATCTTATTTGCTGACCGCAGAAATCTTGTGATCTTGGAGCCCAATTTGCTGAATTGGAGAGGAAACAGATCAACCTCAACCTTGATCTGGAGATGGCCAAGAATAATCTCCAGAAGGCCTGATATGTCTCCAACGTATCTATAATTTTTGATTGTTCCATGCTATTATATTACCTGTTTTGGATGTTTATGGGCTTTACTTTACACTTTTATATCATTTTTGGTAATAACCTATTAACCGGAGGCCCAACCCAAATTGCTGTCTTCTTGCCTATTTCAGTGTTTCAAAGCAAAGGAATCACACAGAGTCCAAACAGAATGAAACCTTAGGGAGAATTATTTTTGGAACGGAAGCAATCCAAGAGACTTGGAGTGGAAGTAAGGGAAGCTTCGAGGTGGCCAAGAGGAAGGGAGGCGCGTCCTACCCCCTTGGGCATGCCCCCCACCCTCATGGGCCCGTCGTGGCTCCCCTGACCGACTTCTTTCGCCTATATATATATCCATATACCCTAAAAACATCGAGGAGCACAATATATCGGGTGTTCCACCGCTGCAAGCCTCTGTAGCCTCCAAAAACCAATCGGGACCCAGTTCCGGCACCCTGCCGGAGGGGGGATCCCTCACCGGTGGCCATCTTCATCATCCCAGCGCTCTCCATGACCAGGAGGGAGTAGTTCACCCTCGGGGCAGAGGGTATGTACCAGTAGCTATGTGTTTGATCTCTCTCTCTCTCTCTCGTGTTCTTGATTTGGCACGATCTTGATGTATCGCGAGCTTTGCTATTAGAGTTGGATCTTATGATGTTTCTCCCTCTCTACTCTCTTGTAATAGATTGAGTTTTCCCTTTGAAGTTATCTTATCTGATTGAGTCTTTAAGGATTTGAGAACACTTGATTTCTGTCTTGCATGTGCTTATCTATGGTGACAATGGGATATTCACATGATCTACTTGATGTACGTTTTGTTTATCAACTTCCGGGTTCCGTGACCTTGGGAATCTATGCATAGGGGTTGGCACACGTTTTTGTCTTGACCCTCCAGTAGAAACTTTGGGGCACTCTTTGAAGTACTTTGTGTTGGTTGAATAGATGAATCTGAGATTGTGTAATGCATATCGTATAATCATGCCCACGGATACTTGAGGTGACACTGGAGTATCTAGGTGAAATTAGGGTTTTGGTTGATTTCTGTCTTAAGGTGTTATTCTAGTACGAACTCTATGATAGATCGAATGAAAAGAATAGCTTCGTGTTATTTTACTACAGACTCTTGAATAGATCGATCAGTAACGATAACTTTGAGGTGGTTTCGTACCCTACAATAATATCTTCGTGTGTTCTTCGCTATTGGTTACTTTGGAGTGACTCCTTGTTGCATGTTGAGGGATAGTTATATGATCCAGTTATGTTATTATTGTTGAGAGAACTTGCACTAGTGAAAGTATGAACCTTAGGCCTTATTTCCTCGCATTGCAATACCGTTTGTGCTCACTTTTATCATTAGTTACCTTGCTATTTTTATAATTTCAGATTACAAAAACCTATATCTACCATCCATATTGCACTTGTATCACCATCTCTTCGCCGAACTAGTGCACCTATACAATTTACCATTGTATTAGGTGTGTTGGAGACACAAGAGACTCTTTGTTATTTGGTTGCAGGGTTGCTTGAGAGAGACCATCTTCATCCTACGCCTCCCACGGATTGATAAACCTTAGGTCATCCACTTGAGGGAAATTTGCTACTGTCCTACAAACCTCTGCACTTGGAGGCCCAACAACACCTACAATAAGAAGGTTGCGTAGTAGACATCAAGCTCTTTTCTGGTGCCGTTGCCGGGAAGGTGAGTGTTCGAAGGTATATCTTTGGATCTTGCAATCGAATCTTTTTGTTTCTCGTTTTATCACTAGTTTAGTCTATAGAAGAAAACTACAAAAAAATGGAATTGAGTTTGCCTCATACGCTTCATCTTTTTAATCTCTTTCGTGAGAATGATGGGATGGAAAGTTGTGCTCAAGTGCTAGAAGAAGAAGTCTATAAAATGTTTGGCACTAAATCTTTGAATGATGAGCATGATTGCAATGTTGTTAGTATGAACTCTTTGAATATCCATAGTACTAATGATGATTGCACTAGTCATGATGAAAATGTGTCTTATAAGCATGTCAACTTTTGTGGAGTGCGCAGAGTTTGCGCGTACACACCAAATAGAGAAAATAGATTTTGCAAGAGGCATAAGTATTTAGAAACTAAATGGTTGCAAGATAGGCTAGATGTTTTTGCTGAAATCTTAAAATATCTTCGCCGTACTTGTGAACTTTGCAATGAAGGTGGTCATTTAAATCTCCGATGCAAAATGTTTCATGATTGAATCGTGTCCAAAATTTGTGATGACTTGATTTCCCTTGCACATCATAATGAACTTAGTTTGCTTTTGGGTCATGAAGAAATGAAATGTGCAACTAAGCATATTCCAAAATTTAATCTTGATAAATTCCTTGATATTGATCTAGAGGAAATTTATATGTATTGTGCGGTGAATTTCATTGAAAATCCTTATATTGCCAATTACATTAAGAAAAGAAGGCAAATAGAAGATGATGAGAATACTAATGAAAGGGAAGAGACTTCCCAATATCCTCCTATTACTTCTTATGATGAATCAGGTAACAAGGAGGAGCTTTCTATTCAACCAATCTCATTAATAAGGAGCTCAAAAAAGAGGGTTAAACCCACACATGATGTGAAGAAGAAAAAGAAAAAACGGAGAAGCAAAGGTAGAAAGGTAACCCTCGCAAATGATGTTTCTACTATTACTCATTGGGATGATGATAATTGCTATACTATTGGTGCTATCCACACTATTAATGATGAGAGTGATTATGCTTATGATATGCTTTTGAACTTTTGCGGGGTTTATCTGAACTTGGTTTTTCTTCGAATATGGCGGCTTTGTCTTTACCACTTCCGGATCTTTTTAGTTTTCGAGCGGTCTTTGCTTCCCACTCGGAGTAGACGTTTTACTTGTGACGCAGCTCCGGCAATGTGCTTGATTGGCACCTCGTCATCCTTGCGGATCGTGATGGAGTGCATGTTGTACTTGTGATGCAGCTCAGACGATGCGCTCGGTCGGTGCCTCGTCGTCCTTGCGGGTCGAGATGGAGCGTACAATTTTGTGACGCAGCTCAGAGGATTTTTGTGACTTAGGCGAGTGCGGGGTCACAGCTAAGCTTCCGAGTGGGAGGGTTGCTCTCCACTCTGAGTAGTTTCTTAACTTAGGCGAGTACGGGGTCGCAGCTAAGCCCCCGAGTGGGAGGATTGCTCTCTACTCGGAGTGTTTATTAACTTAGGCGAGTATGGGGTCGCAGCTAAGCTTCCGAGTGGGAGGATTTCTCTCCACTCGGAGTGGTATTTTAACTTAGGCAAGTACGGGATCGCAGCTAAGCCCTCGAGTGGGAGGATTGCTCTCCACTCGGAGTGTTTTTTAACTTAGGCGAGTACGGGGTCGCAGCTAAGCCCTCGAGTGGGAGGATTGCTCTCCACTTGGAGTGTTTTTTAACTTAGGCGAGTACAGGGTCGCAGCTAAGCCCCCGAGTGGGAGGATTGCTCTCCACTCAGAGTGTTTTTTAACTTAGGCGAGTACGGGGTCGCAGCTAAGCCCCCGAGTGGAAGGATTGTTCTCCACTCGGAGTATTTTTTAACTTAGGCGAGTACGGGGTCACAGCTAAGCCCTCGAGTGGGAGGATTTCTCTCCACTTGGAGTAGTTTTTTAACTTAGGCGAGTACGGGGTCGCAGCTAAGCCCTCGAGTGGGAGGATTGCTCTCCACTGGGAGTGTTTTTTAACTTAGGCGAGTACGGGGTCGCAGCTAAGCCCCCGAGCAGAAGGATTGCTCTCCACTCAGAGTGTTTTTTTAAACTTAGGCGAGTACAGGGTCGTAGCTAAGCCCCCGAGTGGGAGGATTTCTCTCCACTCGGAGTAGTTTTTTAACTTAGGCGAGTACGGGGTCGCAGCTAAGCCCCCGAGTGGAAGGATTTCTCTCCACTCAGAGTGTTTTTTAACTTAGGCGAATCAGGTTTGTGGCTAAGCCACCCACTGGGGGATTTGGACGCAAATGATTATGGGAAATCAATCATTAAGATACTGTAAAAATCTTGTCTTTGGTAAGCAAACTAAATGACACTTATTACAACTCGTCGATCCAAGCGGTTTAGGTATATAAAGGGCGAAGCAGCTCTGCGTTCCATGCACGTGGCTCGTCCATTTTCTTGGCTACATTGTAGATGTGGTACGCTCTATTGTGAAGCACCTTGGTGATGATGAAAGGACCTTCCCAGGCCGGAGCAAGCTTGTGAGGCCATTTCTGATCCACTCGGAGCACAAGGTCTCCTTCCTGGAACGCTCGACCTCTGACATTACGGGCTTGGAATCGACGCAGATCTTGCTGATAGATGGTCGACCGGATCAGAGCCATCTCATGTTCCTCTTCTAGGAGATCAACTGTGTCTTGGCGTGCCTGTTCTGCTTCAGCTTCCGAGAAGAGTTCCACTCGGGGAGCATTGTGCAACAAGTCACTCGGAAGCACAACCTCAGCGCCGTATACCACGAACAAAGGGGTTCGGTCAGTCGACCGGTTCGGTGTCGTTCTCAGCCCCCATAGGATGGATAGTAACTCAATCACCCAAGCTCCGGCAGCATGCTTGAGGTCGCGCATCAGTTGAGGTTTCAGCCCTTGAAGGATAAAACCATTTGCCCTTTCTGGTTGCCCATTCGATTGCGGGGGTGCAACAGACATGTAGTCGACTCGAGTGCCTTGGGAAGCGCAGAATGCCTTAAACTCATCAGAATCAAAATTGGAGCCATTATTTGTGATAATGCTGTGAGGGACTCCATATCCGAATATCAACTCCTTGATGAAACTAACGACAGTGCTTGAGTCAAGGTTTTCGATAGGCTTAGCTTTGATCCATTGGGTGAACTTGTCGACTGCCACGAGCAAATGAGTGAAACCGCTTCTGCCAGTTGATACATCTCCAACATATCTATAGCTTTTGATTGTTCCATGCTATTATATTACCTTTTTTGGATGTTTATGGGCTTTACTATACACTTTTATATCATTTTCGGGACTAACCTATTAACCTAGAGCCCAATGCCAGTTTTTGTTTTTTCTTGTTTTTGAGTTTTACAGAAAAGTTATACCAAACGGAGTCCAATTGGCGTTCCAATTTTTAAGGATTTTTTGTGGACCATAAGAAGCCCCTGGAGTGAAAGAGTTGGGCCAGGAGAGTCCCAGGCTGCCCACGAGGGTGGGGCACGCGCCCACCCCCCTGGGCGCGCCTCACTGCCTCGTGGATAGCCCAGAAACCCCCCTGACGTGAGACCTACGCCAAAAATTCCTATAAATACAGAAACCTGCAGAAAATAACCTAGATCGGGAGTTCCGCCAGCCTCTGTAGCCACCAAAAACCTCTCGGGAGCCCGTTCCGGCACCCTGTCGGAGGGGGAATCCATCACCGGTGGCCATCTTCATCATCCTGGCGCTCTCCATGACGAGGAGGGAGTAGTTCACCCTCGGGGCTGAGGGTATGTACCAGAAGCTATGTGTTTGATCTCTCTCTCTCTCTCTCTCTCTCTCTCTCTCTCTCTCTTTCTCTCTCTCGTGTTCTTGAGGTGATACGATCTTGATGTATCACGAGCTTTGCTATTATAGTTGGATCTTATGATGTTTCTCCCCCTCTACTCTCTTGTGATGAATTGAGTTTTCCATTTGAAGTTATCTTATCGGATTGAGTCTTTAAGAATTTGAGAACACTTGATGTATGTCTTGTCATGCTTATCTATGGTGACAATGGGATATTCACGTGATCCACTTGATGTATGTTTTGGTGATCAACTTGCGGGTTCCTTGTGAACTTATGCATATGGATTGGCACATGTTTTCGTCTTGACTATTCGGTAGAAACTTTGGGGCACTCTTTGAAGTACTTTGTGTTGGTTGAATAGATGAATATAAGATTGTGTGATGCATATCGTATAATCATGCCCACGGATACTTGAGGTGACATTGGAGTATCTAGGTGACATTAGGGTTTTGGTTGATTTGTGTCTTAAGGTGTTATTCTAGTATGAACTCTATGATAGATCGAACGGAAAGAATAACTTCGTGTTATTTTACTACAGACTCTTGAATAGATCGATCAGGAAGGAGAACTTTGAGGTGGTTTCGTACCCTACCATAATCTCTTTGTTTGTTCTCCGCTATTAGTGTCTTTGGAGTGACTCTTTGTTGCATGTTGAGGGATAGTTATATGATCCAGTTATGTTATTATTGTTGAGAGAACTTGCACTAGTGAAAGTATGAACCCTAGGCCTTGTCTCCTAGCATTGCAATACCATTTACGCTCACTATTATCATTAGTTACCTTGCTGTTTTTATATTTTCAGATTACAAAAACCTATATCTACCATCTATATTGCACTTGTATCACCATCTCTTTGCTGAACTAGTGAACCTATACAATTTACCATTGTATTGGGTGTGTTGGGGACACAAGAGACTCTTTGTTATTTGGTTGCAGGGTTGTTTGAGAGAGACCATCTTCATCCTACGCCTCCCACGGATTTATAAACCTTAGGTCATCCACTTGAGGGAAATTTGCTACTGTCCTACAAACCTCTGCACTTGGAGGCCCAACAACGTCTACAAGAAGAAGGTTGTGTAGTAGACATCAAGCTCTTTTCTGGCGTCGTTGCTGGGGAGGTGAGTGCTTGAAGGTATATCTTTAGATCTTGCAATTGAATCTTTTTGTTTCTTGTTTTATCACTAGTTTAGTCTATAAAAGAAAACTCCAAAAAATGGAATTGAGTTTGCCTCATACGCTTCATCCTTTTAATATCTCTCGCGAGAATGATGGAAAGGAAAAATGTGCTCAAGTGCTAGAAGAAGAAGTCTATAAAATGTTTGGCACTAAATCTTTGTATGATGAACATGATTGCAATGTTGTTAGTATGAACTCTTTGAATATCCATAGTACTAATGATGATTGCACTAGTCATGACGAAAATGTCTCTTATAAGCATGCCAATTTTTGTGGAGTGCATAGAGTTTGCAAGTACACACCAAATAGGGAAGATAGATTTTGCAAGAGGCATAAGTATTTAGAAACTAGATGCGAGTGCTGAAAATTTAAGATTTCTTTACTGTACTTGTGAACTTTGTAATGAACATGGTCATTTAAATCTCCGATGCAAATTGTTTCATGATCGATCGTGTCCAAAAATTGAGATGACTTGCTTTCCCCTGCACATCATAATGAACTTAGTTTGCTTTTGGGTTATGAAGAAATGAAACGTGCAACTAAGCATATTCCAAAATATAACCTTGAGAAATTCCTTGATATTGATCTAGAGGTAATTTATATGTATTGTACGATGAATTGCATTGAAAATCATTATATTGCCAATTACATAAAGAAAAGAAAGCAAATAGAAGATGAAGAGAATACTAATGAAAGGGAAGAGACATCCCAATATCCTCCTATTATTTCTTATGATGAATCAGGTAACGAGGAGGAGCTTTCTATTCAACCAATCTCATTAATAAGGAGCTCAAAAAAGAGGGTTAAACCCACACATGATGTGAAGAAGAAAAAGAAAAAACGGAGAAGCAAAGGTAGAAAGGTAACCCTCGCAAATGATGTTTCTACTATTACTCATTGGGATGATGATAATTGCTATACTATTGGTGCTATCCACACTATTAATGATGAGAGTGATTATGCTTATGATATGAAAAGGCCCAAGCTTGGGGATGCTATTTTTGATGAGAATGACATGTTTGAGAATATATTTGCTGCAATTAATGTTTGTCCTAAGCTTGGGGATGCTACGTTTAATGAAGATGATATTTTTAGCCTCCGAAGTTTTGATGAGCAAATTTATTATGATGATAGCATGCCTCCTATTTATGATGGTTATATTGATGAAAGTGGGGTTGGAAGAGTGTCACCTTTAGGACGTAATGATCCCACTATTTTGGAGAGTGTTGAATCTTATAATATTTATGAGAGTGGATTTGGAGAAGGCATGACTTTATTTAGTGATGAATCCACTATTTTGGAAGAGGTTTCAATTGATTATGATGAGAACAAACTTGCTACTTATGATGATTATTGTGATGAAACTTATGCTATAAAAAGTAGTGATGATTATATTTATAAAACCTGTCATGATTATGATTATCCTTTTTCTGAACATTACTCCTTTAATGTGGAAACAATTTATAGTATTCGAGTCTCTTATGATAGTCCCACTATTTCGAATGAGAAGAATTCTGCTTATGTGGAGAGTAGTAAAATTTCTATGCAAGTAGATCATGAAAAGAATGCTTTAGGTGCTGGTTATACTGTTGAATTAATTCATGATGCTACTGAAAATTATTATGAGGGAGGAATATATGCTTGTAGGAATTGCAATAAAATAAAAGTTTCCTCTCTATGTGCTTAAAGTTTTGAAGTTGTGCTTGTTTTGCCTTCCTATACTAGTTGATTATTATTCCCATAAGTTGCTTGCTCACAAAATCCCTATGCATAGGAAGTGGGTTAGGCTTAAATGTGCTAGTCATATGCTTCTTGATGCTCCCATTATGTTTCAATTCTTATCTTTTATGTGAGGATCATTGTCATCATCATGCCTAGCTAGAAAGGCATTAAAGAAAAGAGCTTGTTGGGAGACAACCCAATATTCACCCTTACTGTTTTTGTGTGTCCACATGATTATGCTACTTTAATAATCATGTTTTATAGCTTTTGTTTCAATAAAGTGCCAAGTAAGACCTTTAGGATAGCTTACGGTGATAGTTGTGTTGATCCTGCTGAAAATCAGAAACTTTTGCGCCCAGTAAATTAGTTTTGTTAATTCACAGAAACGTGGTTTTGATCCGATTATTTTTTCTTTTGATTTTTAAACAAATTTATCAGGATTTCCTAATTTTGTAGGATTTTTGGAGTTCCATAAGTATATGTTTGATACAGATTACTACATATTGTTCTCTTTTTGACAGATTTTGTTTTCTATGTGTTGTTTGCTTATTTTTGACGAATCTATGAGTAGTATCGGAGGGTATGAACCATAGAGAAGTTGTAGTACAGTACATATTACACCAATATGAATTTCTAATGAGTTCACAACAGTACCTAAGTGGTGATTTTTTTCTTATACTAACGGAGCTTACGATTTTTCTGTTGAGTTTTGTGTTGTGAAGTTTTCAAGTTTTGGGTAAAGATTCGATGGACTATGGAATAAGGAGTGGCAAGAGCTTAAGCTTGGGGATGCCCAAGGCACCCCAAGGTAATATTCAAGGACAACCAAGAGCCTAAGCTTGGGGACGCCCCGGAAGGCATCCCCTCTTTCGTCTTCGTTCATCGGTAACTTTACTTGGAGCTATATTTTTATTCACCACATGATATGTATTTTGCTTGGAGCATCTTGTATGATATGAGTCTTTGCCTTTTAGTTTGCCACAATAATACTTGCTGTACACACCTTTTGGGAGGGACACACATGATTCAGAATTTATTAGAATACTCTATGTGCTTCACTTATATCTTTTGAGCTAGATAATTTTGCTCTAGTACTTCACTTATATCTTTTTAGAGCATGGCGGTGGTTTTATTTTGTAGAAATTATTGATCTCTCATGCTTCACTTATATTATTTTGAGAGTCTTTTAGAATAGCATGGTATTTGCTATGGTTATAAAATTGGTCCTAGAATGATGGGCATCCAAGTTGGGTATAATAAAAACTATCATAGAAAGTGAATTGGATGCTATGATCAATTTGATGCTTGATAATTGTTTTGAGATATGAGGATGGTGATATTAGAGTCATGCTAGTGGAGTAATTGTGAATTTGAGGAATACTTGTGTTGAAGTTTGTGATTCCCGTAGCATGCACGTATGGTGAACCGCTTTGTGATGAAGTTGGAGCACAATTTATTTATTGATTGTCTTCCTTATGAGTGGCGGTCGGGGGCGAGCGATGGTATTTTCCTACCAATCTATCCCCCTAGGAGCATGCGCGTAGTACTTTGTTTCAATAACTTGTAGATTTTTGCAATAAGTATATGAGTTCTTTATGACTAATGTTGAGTCCATGGATTATATGCACTCTCACCCTTCCACCATTGCTAGCCTCTCTTGTGCCGCGCAACTTTCGCCGGTACCATACACCCACCATATACCTTCCTCAAAACAGCCACCATACCTACCTATTATGGCATTTCCATAGCCATTCCGAGATATATTGCCATGCAACTTTCCACTGTTCCATTTATTATGACACGCTCCATCATTGTCATATTGCTTTTGCATGATCATGTAGTTGACATCGTATTTGTGGCAAAGCCACCTTCATAATTCTTCCATACATGTCACTCTCGATTCATTACATATCCCGGTACACCGCCAGAGGCATTCATATGGAGTCATAATTTGGTCTAAGTATCGAGTTGTAATCCTGAGTGGTAAGTAAATAAAAGTGTGATGATCTTCATTATTAGAGCATTGTCCCAAGTGAGGAAAGGATGATGGAGACTATGATTCCCCCACAAGTCGGGATGAGACTTCGGACTTTATATAAAAAAGGAAAGGACAAAAAAGGAGAAAGGCCTAAAAAAGGAGAAAAGAAAAAAAAGAGAAGAGAAAAAAAATAAGAGAAAAAGAGAGAAGGGACAATGTTACTATCCTTTTACCACACTTGTGCTTCAAAGTAGCACCATGATCTTCATGATAGAGAGTCTCCTATGTTGTCACTTTCATATACTAGTGGGAATTTTTCATTATAGAACTTGGCTTGTATATTCCAATGATGGGCTTCCTCAAAATGCCCTAGGTCTTCGTGAGCAAGCAAGTTCGATGCACACCCACTTAGTTTCTTTTGTTGAGCTCTCATACACTTATAGCTCTAGTGCATCTCTTGCATGGCAATCCCTACTCATTCACATTGATATGTATTAATGGGCATCTCCATAGCCTATTGATACGCCTAGTTGATGTGAGACTATCTTCTTCCTTTTTGTCTTCTCCACAACCACCATTCTATTCCACATATAGTGCTATGTCCATGGCTCACGCTCATGTATTGCGTGAAAGTTGAAAAAGTTTGAGAACATAAAAGTATGAAACAATTGCTTGGCTTGTTCTCGGGGTTGTGCATGATTAAATACTTTGTGTGATGAAGATAGAGCATAGCCAGACTATATGATTTTGTAGGGATAGCTTTCTTTATCCATGTTATTTTGAGAAGGCATGATTGCTTTGTTAGTATGCTTGAAGTATTATTGTTTTATGTCAATATGAACTTTTATTTTGAATCATTTGGATCTGAACATTCATGCCACAATAAAGAAAATTAAATTGAGAAATATGCTAGGTAGCATTCCACATAAAAAAATTCTGTTTTTATCATTTACCTACTCGAGGACGAGCAGGAATTAAGCTTGGGGATGCTTGACACGTCTCCAACGTATCTATAATTTTTGATTGTTCCATGCTATTATATTACCTGTTTTGGATGTTTATGGGCTTTACTATACACTTTTATATCATTTTTCGGACTAACCTATTAACCTAGAGCCCAGTTCCAGTTTCTGTTTTTTCTTATTTTTGAGTTTTACGAAAAAGGAATACCAAATGGAGTCCAACTGACGTGCTAATTTTTGATGATGTTTTGTGGGCCAGGAGAGTCCCGGGCTGCCCATGAGGGTGTGCCACGCACCCACCCCCCGGGCGCGCCCCCTGCCTCGTGGACAGCCTGGAAACCCCCCTGACGTGAGACCTCTCCAGAAAATAACCTATATCAGGAGTTCCGCCGCCGCAAGCCTCCGTAGCCACCAAAAACCTCTCGGGAGCCCATTCCGGCACCCTGCCGGAGGGGGAATCCATCACCGGTGGCCATCTTCATCATCCCGGCGCTCTCCATGATGAGGAGGGAGTAGTTCACCCTCGGGGCTGAGGGTATGTACTAGTAGCTATGTGTTTGATCTCTCTCTCTCTCTTGTGTTCTTGAGGTGATACGATCTTGATGTATCGCGAGCTTTGCTATTATAGTTGGATCTTATGATGTTTCACCCCCTCTACTCTCTTGTGTTGAATTGAGTTTTCCCTTTGAAGTTATCTTATCGGATTGAGTCTTTAAGGATTTGAGAACACTTGATGTATGTCTTGTCGTGCTTATATGTGGTGACAATGGGATATTCACGTGATCTACTTGATGTATGTTTTGGTGATCAACTTGTGGGTTCCTTGTGAACTTATGCATAGGGGTTGGCGCACGTTTTCGTCTTGACTCTTTGGTAGAAACTTTGGGGCACTCTTTGAAGTACTTTGTGTTGGTTGAATAGATGAATCTGAGATTGTATGATGCATATCGTATAATCATGCCCACGGATACTTGATATAACACCCACGATGCGGCTATATCTCCCACGTGTCGAAGCACGACTTAGAGGCATAACCGCATTGTGGTTTTGTCGCAAGAAGGGTCATCTTCACACAATCCCATGTAATGAACAAGACTGGGATAAAGAGTTGGCTTACAATCGCCACTTCATACAATGAACATATAATAAATCATACATCATTCAGAGTACACACATAGTCCGACTACGGACGAAGCCAAAAGAAAAGAAGATAACCCAACTGCTAGATCCCCGATCGTCCCAACTGGGCTCCACTACTGATCAACATGAAACGATACATAGCAACAACCAAGGTCTTCGTTGAGCTCCCATCTGAGCTCGGTTGCATCACCTGTACTGGTATCATCGGCACCTGCAACTGTTGTGATAGTATCTGGTGAGTCACGAAGACTCAGCAATCTCAAAACCCGCGAGATCAAGACTATTTAAGCTTATAGGAAAGGAAGGGGTAAAGTGATGAGGTTGCAGCAGCGACTAAGCATATATGGTGGCTAACATACGCAAATAAGAGCGAGAAGAGAGCAAAAGGAACGTCGTGAACTAGCAATGATCAAGAAGTGATCCTGAACTCCTACTTACGTCAAACATAACCCAAAACCGTGTTCACTTCCCGGACTCCGCCGAAAAGAGACCATCACGGCTACACACTCGGTTGATGCGTTTTAATTCGTATCTGGTGTCAATTTATCTACAACCGGACATTAACAAATTCCCATCTGCCTATAACCGCAGGCACGGCTTTCAAAAGATTATACCCTGCAGGGGTGTCCCAACTTAGCCCATGATAAGCTCTCGCGATCAACGAAGGATATACCTTCTCCGAGGAAGACCCGATCAGACTCGGAATCCCGGTTTACAAGACATTTCAACAATGGTAAAACAAGACCAGCAAAGCCTGCCGCTGTGTCGACAAATCCCGATAGGAGCTGCACATATCTCGTTCTCAGGGCACACCGGATTGTCCAAACTTCCGGTAGGCCAGCCCAGAGTTGCCCCTGGAGGCCAC
Organism: Triticum aestivum; assembly: GCF_018294505.1. Taxonomy (NCBI): domain Eukaryota; kingdom Viridiplantae; phylum Streptophyta; class Magnoliopsida; order Poales; family Poaceae; genus Triticum; species Triticum aestivum. Next base: position 567,416,475 of record NC_057813.1, read on the forward strand.
CGGCGGCTGACATGTTGGACCAACACTCACGACGAGCACTGGCCCGGGGGGGGGGGGTAAAATAAAGATGACCCTTGAGTCTGCAGAACCCAAGGGAAAAATGCTTAGGTGGCAAATGTTAAAACCAAGGTTGGGCCTTGCTGGAGGAGTTTTATTCAAAGGGAACTGTCAAGGGGGTCCCATAAATCACCCAACCACGTAAGGAATGCAAAATCCGGGAACATTACACCGGTATGACGGAAACTAGGGCGGCAAGAGTGGAACAAAACACCAGGCATAAGGCCGAGTCTTCCACCCTTTACCAAGTATATAGATGCATTAATTAAATAAGAGATATTGTGTTATCCCAACATAATCCTGTCCATCATGGAGCAATCTTCAAATTCACCTGCAACTAACAACGCTATAAGAGGGGCTGAGCCAAAGCGGTAACATAGCCAAACAACAGTTTGCTGGAAGGGAGAAAAGGTTAGAGGCTGACATGGCAATTTGGGAGGCATGGTAAACAAGTGATAGGTAGCGCAGCATAGCGATAGAACGAAGCAACTAGCAAGCAAAGATAGAAGTGATATCGAGGGTAATAGTCATCTTGCCTGAGATCCCGCAAGGAAGAAGAACAAGTCCATGAAGAAGACAAACGAACGTAGTCGAACGAATCCTCACAAATCCGTAACGAAACCGAAGCTAACGAGAGAAGCAAGCCGGAAAGAAGCAAACAACATGGTAAGCACACAAGCATAAACATGTCATGATGCACAAACAAGTATGATGCATGTCCGGTTTAATGAGGCATGGCATGGCAAGTTAAAGCAAACAACACTACAATTTAAGTGGAGCTCAATATGCAACGAGTTGCATATTGACGGAACACCACATCAATTATTTAGTTCTCTCTCGGTTATGTACCCAACAATATTAAATGTTTTTAAACATGGCAAGGGGTGAAGCATGAGCAAACCACCTATTTAGGCAAGTTTAAATGAGGCCGGAAACAACAAATAACAATTCCGGAAAATCCCCATATGTCATTTAGCAATTTAACACAAACAACAATTTTAAGCATTTAAATGTTGTTAACATGATGCGGATGACATATACAAGGTTTATGCAATTTTTATGAAAACGTTAACATGATCATGTTATGAAGCATTTGGTCACCATGGCGGAACGAAAAGGGTGCCACGGTTGCGAAACGAAAATGGTGCCACGGCAACATATCCGAAAATGATGCCACGGCAACATATCCGAAAATGATGCCACGGCAACATATCGGTTCCGATAGCTCACGGAGATACCGGTGCAAAAGGAGGTGTGCGGATGTGCGCAACATGCTAGAGATGGTGGGGTGCTCCCGGATTTCGGGTTCCCACAGGACGGAGGCATGGCAAAAGAGAGGCATCGCAAGGACAATTCGAACACGGTCCAAACATATCGTACATCTCATACAACCAAGCATGCATTCGTTCATGGGCGGTCGTCTCGGGGTTATACCTTTGAAGCGTGCGTTCGGGCGGAATGAGTTCGTAGTGGAAGTAGTCGTTCACGGACCGTAGTGGAGGTAGTTGTTCTCGCGACGGTAGTGGTAGTAGACGTTCACGGGTCATCGTGGGAGGTAGTTGTACATGTCGGCGGTAGTGGTACACCATTGGAGACGTACACGTTCCATAGATGAACTTGGCGTAACCGTGCGATAGTCGAACTTGGCGCTCGTGGTACACGGGTCTTCGGGCGATGGTAGTTGTACACGTTACGTAGATGTTCGGGGTTGTCGGTAGAGGTACTTGGTATCTTGAGGAACTTCATGGTTCGACGTGGCACTTGGCGAAACCGCGTTGTTGTACATATCTCCGTGATGTAGCCAAACTTGGCAAGCGATGGTCGTCGTGGTACTTGGCGAATCCACGTAGTCGAACATGGGTTGTAGTGGTACTTGTCGGACTCGGTCAGGGCGTCGAGGTTGAAGGCTGGTGGAGCAGGGGAAGGCGGCTGGTCAACGCTCTCGAGAACGAGCGTTGCTGCTCGATTTCCAGGTGCACGGGGCACGCAAAGGGAAGCGGCGAGCGTTGTGCTCATTCCCGAACAGAGGACGCTGGAGAGGGACTTGGCGAGGGACTTGCAGAGGAGGTCGAGGCAGGGACCGAGGCGCGGTAGGGGAGGACCCTGGCGAGGCACAGCCAGATCCGGCGGCGGCAGCTCCGGTGGCTGGCTGGTGGCGCGGAGGCGACAAGGAGGAGGCCGCAGGTGAGGGAGGAGGCGGCTCTGGTCGGTGGGTCGAGGGACTTGGCCGGCGGCGCGGCTCGTAGCAGATTGGGCGCGGGGATGGAACTCCAGCGGCGCTGGCTGTGCGCGTGTGGCGGCGGAGTAGGAGGATGACGGAGCGAGGGGGGCGAGGGCAGCGAGGGGGGACGAGGACCGAGCGATGAGCGTGAGGAAGGAGATCGATCGGGAGAGATCAAGAGGAGGGAGGAGCGGTCGAGCGCTGCGGGTGGCGGCGCTGGCAGGGGAACGAGAGGACGGATCGAGCAGATGCTCGCTAGGGTTAGAGGGGGCGCGGTTGGGCCTTGGGAGGCCGGCCCAGATGGAGAGGAAATGGCCAGAGGCCTGGCTGGGCTGCAAGGCTGCTAGGCTGGGCTCTCTCTCACTACTAAAAAAAAGAAAAAAAACAGAGATTAAGAAAGAAAAGAAAGAGGGGTTAGGGGAAGAAGTTGGACATGCAGATAGTTTTCCCGAACTCACAAAAATGTGCTTGTTCCGAGAAAAATAGAAGGGCCATGATTGAAATATTTAAATTCAAACTCATTTGAATTTAATTCAAATGGGTTTGAACTAGGACTTGATAAAAGGAAGGTCCAAAAATGTTCGGATCTTTGGTGGAGCTCCGGAAAATGATAAAAGAATTATTGGCAAGGTTAGAGAGTCAACACTTGAAGAAGAAAAGGCCAAGGGATTTGATATGCAAGTGGGTTCATGGGTGATTCCAAAACAAAGGAATATTTTAATATAGCTCCCTAAATATCGGGAGGGTATGTTATAAAGAGAAGTCACCCTTCCTTCCATTTAAATGGATCGAAGATCCATACAATTTATTTAGATGAGTTTTAAAAATTAATGACATGATGGCATGATGACATGATGCAATGCAAAAATAAAAGAGCAAGCACAAAAGAAACACATGGTGAAACTCGAAATAACTGGAAGGCATCTGAAGCTCCGGTCTTGGGGCGTCACAACACTCCACCACTACAAGAGGATCTCGTCCCGAGATCTAGAATGGCACCGGAGGAAAACGGAAAGAGGAAGAGAAGAGGTAAAACTAAGTTGCTTCTTCGACAAAAGAGTGAAACCAAAGAACCTTGAGAGGTTGAAAAGTTGAAAGAAAGAACACAATGAAGTTGAACACAAGTGAGAGCACTACGGTAGAAAATAGAAACAAGGAACACCATGTGAACCTTGGAGGTTGCAAAGCTATGAATGACGAGTACAATGGACAAGAAGGAATTTAAACAGCTCTAGTTGAAACGAGATAAACAAGGAACAAGGAAGATCAAATTCGGACAACACTCCGGTTGAAAAGAGATGCAAGACTTGATAAGATGAAAAAGAACTTGAAGAGGTGACGCAACACTCTGGTTAACTGGATAAGCAAGAAAATAACATGATCTTGACAAAACGAGATGATGGGTCAATGAGAGCAACCTCACAAAGCCTCCGAAAGAAAGAATAGAAGATAGATCATTGGAATAACATAATGGAGAAGGAAATGCCAACTTCTTTCACAAATGAGCTTGGAAAGCACCCTTCCAAGAAGGTTAGAGCGGAGTTGTTCGAAAACCAACAACGAAACGAATAAGCTTGTAGTGGGCTTATGGAAACATCTCAACACTTGAGGTGAAATTCTACCACTAACGAAAACAAATGCTTGCTTGAGATCAACGAAGAGATGAAAACTGCTTTTGCTGAGAGGATAGGAGAAAACTTGGACCATTGATAAGCACCACAATACAACATTCCTTAGGGAAGGCTTTAGGTGAAATCTATACCAAGATAACTCCAACGAAGAGATTGATGGATTTAAAATACCTCATTCTTGACAACATGTGAATCGTGAAACATGAAGGGAAATTGTCAAGGATCACATAACACCATCTCGAAAGATAAGATAGAAGGAATTGCACTTCAGAATGCAAGATGAAGAATGCTTGAACGCCTCAAAACAAAACATGTGTTGAGCACCATGTTTAATTTTAGAGTATAGCTTGGCGGATCTTAACTTCGAGAGAAATCTTGAAGAACAATTGAAGAATGAAAAGAATCCTTGCTGAACCACCATGTTGAGCCTCCATGAAGAACTCCGGTAATAAAAGGATGATAGAAAGAAAGAGAAGTTGAAAACACAAGGTGAAACCTTGTGATGATTTAGAAGGAGCTTCGCGACAATATAACCGAGAGAACTTGGAACTCTAGAAAGAAAAGATGAACAACAAGAAGCCACGAATTACTTCATCATGAACAATCTCCGGAAGAAAAGAATAATATCGCCTCGCGGAAATAAGAATAAGATTTATTGAATGCTTATCCTTCATCAAATTAAATTGATGACAAGCAATGGATTTGGCATACTACTTATTCCCGTAGAAAGGATTAAAAGAGATATAGCGCAAGCTTGAGAAGGTATTGATGGAACCACCGGTGGGATTTGGAAACAACGAATATTTGATATGATAACGAAGGAAGTGAAATCTTGAACGAACCACCGTAAGAATTGAAAATGAAAGTAGCAAAGGCACAATTCAACCGGGAAGAGTTTAAAAACGAATGAAGATACTTTAGGGGATTTAGATACATGAGAATGAAGAGATCGTGAACTGATTAGAGGGTATTTGAACGATGCACCGCTTGAATTTGAGAACGAGAGATGAAAGCTGAGAATGAATAATTCTGAGACGATTGACTCCGGAGAATGAGACTGAAGAGACTCCTGAATTGTTCTGGATGGGTGAAAAGAATTCTCACAATCGAAAGCAATTATGAGAGGATGGCATCACGCTAGAACCACGAATCTTCAAGAGAACGGACCAAGATTTAGGAGAAATCCTTCTTCGGTCTTCACATGCTGAGAATGATGACGAGAACCACCATGAATTGTTGAGACACTCCATAATAAAGAATAGAAAGGTTGAATCAATGATGAAAGAATTTGAAAGATCTTGGAGAAGGACATATGACTGATGATAATTCATTCTTACATCAAACTTCAAAATGAATTTGGGAATAGCTCCGGGAAAATTAGAAGAGTCAGGTAAGATCCTGGGAAAAGACATGTGGGTTAGGGCCCACTCAAAAGGAAAACACCGTTGAACGATTGATTGAAAGGGGGGGATTGCGCCCGTTGAATTAAATGGCTTGAATGAGATAATAATCTCCAAATAGCTTGAACGGATTGAGAATGGAAACACGAATCTTCCGAGATATCTTGAGCACTCCGAATAAGAATAGAGAGAGGTGAACAATTATGAGAGGCACCGGCATGGGATAGCATTTGAACGAGGATAAGGATATGATCAACACCGAAATCTTGAGGTAAATCCACCGGAGAAGAAAAGAATGAAAAAATGATGAACTTAACACTATTGAGAATCTTCATGGAAAATCACCGGATAAGAACATTGACGAAAAAGAATGGAGAGACTTCCATCAATAAAATGGATACCCAATTAAGAAATCTGAGTCCTTGAAGAAAAATGGTGGGAGGGCGGGAAAAACAAAGGCAACTTGGGCAGATGGAATGAACACTGTTGAGAAAACTTAGAATTGATCTTGCGGATGTTGAAATGATCTGATCCACTTGAAGAGAAGCACACCGGTCGGAAAGAATTGACATGACAAACTCGATGATCAAGAAGGATTAGTATTCACATAGCAATATGAGAACACCGTTTAGGAAAGGTATGGATTCAACATTTGTCTTCGAAGCAACTCGAATACCACAAATAAAACAAAACAAAGGATTTGGCTTGCAGAATAAGCCAGAACAAACATATGATAGAGATTTCGTCCGAAGTTTTCGTGGTGGGGCCCACACGGGCTCGAGTGTACAGCACCATCATGTACAAGGCAGTGCACATGACATACGAAGTGTCCCCGAACCAGCATAGCCAAGGGTTCTTTAAGACACAACGAGACCACTGTAAAAACGACCGTGGAAAGGCGGACCACTAGACGTCAAACCCCAATCTCATATCATGCATCTGTCGAAAAGATATTCTAGGAGCTACTTGAATTCCCACCTATAAAATTCCCTAAACTTTCTGGTTATGCAATCTGGTGTTGGGGATACAGGGGGAGCAATATATATCTCACCCAAAACTAACAATACCTACATCCAAGCTGTATCCATTCGTCAACACATAACCAAGAAACCTTCAGAAATCGTGTACCTCAACCTTCGAAAAGCATACGTTATACGAGTTATGGCAATACTCCCGAACTCCCACCCCATTACTGGGTGGCGTCGAGGTTATCTCACCAACAATTGCATAAAAGAGATTTTCGATGTCGGCAAAACTCAGGTATTCCAGAACTGCAACGATAAAATTATGACGACAACACCTCGGAGCTCAACTCCCCGGGTAAAATGCCACATAAAAGACAGGAGGCACCAAGAACAATGTTCTCGCCACAAAACCATCGAAACGATTCCAAGATACCCGCGTGATCCTAAAAAAATTTAGTGAAATTTGAGGCGAGGAAAGACAAAACATCTACGTCAGGAGACCTCACCAGAGCGATGAAGGGACTGAGGAGTAAAAAGAATCCTACTCTCCGATATATATAACCCTAAGACTCAAAACATTTTTTGTTCTAGACTCAACAACGCCAGCAATCAATCAAGCAGGGGGCTCCTAAGTCGGGGATGGCTCTGATTACCAACTTATAACACCCACGATGCGGCTATATCTCCCACGTGTCGAAGCACGACTTAGAGGCATAACCGCATTGTGGTTTTGTTGCAATAAGGGTCATCTTCACACAATCCCATGTAATGAACAAGACTGGGATAAAGAGTTGGCTTACAATTGCCACTTCACACAATGAACATATAATAAATCATACATCATTCAGAGTACACACATAGTCTGACTACGGACGGAGCCAAAAGAAAAGAAGATAACCCAACTGCTAGATCCCCGATCGTCCCAACTGGGCTCCACTACTGATCAACATGAAAAGATACATAGCAACAACCAAGGTCTTCGTTGAGCTCCCATCTGAGCTCGGTTGCATCACCTGTACTGGTATCATCGGCACCTTCAACTGTTGTGATAGTATCTGGTGAGTCACGAGGACTCAGCAATCTCAAAACCCGCGAGATCAAGACTATTTAAGCTTATAGGAAAGGAAGGGGTAACGTGATGAGGTTGCAGCAGCGACTAAGCATATATGGTGGCTAACATACACAAATAAGAGCGAGAAGAGAGCAAAAGGAACGGTCGTGAACTAGCAATGATCAAGAAGTGATCCTGAACTCCTACTTATGTCAAACATAACCCAAAACCGTGTTCACTTCCCGGACTCTGCTGAAAAGAGACCATCACGGCTACACACTCGGTTGATGCGTTTTAATTCGTATATGGTGTCAAGTTATCTACAACCGGACATTAACAAATTCCCATCTGCCTATAACCGCAGGCACGGCTTTCGAAAGATTATACCCTGCAGGGGTGTCCCAACTTAGCCCATGATAAGCTCTCGCGATCAATGAAGGATATACCTTCTCCCAGGAAGACCCGATCAGACTCGGAATCCCGTTTTACAAGACATTTCGACAATGGTAAAACAAGACCAGCAAAGCCTCCCGCTGTGCCGACAAATCCCGATAGGAGCTGGACATATCTTGTTCTCAAGGCACACCGGATTGTCCAAACTT